>NW_006408865.1:1370448-1373218 GCF_000296735.1 Chrysochloris asiatica | reverse complement strand
GGTAGTGAGGTTGGCCCAGGATCGAACATTGTTTCGTTCTGCTGTGCATGGGGTCGCTATGAGTCGGTTCCGACTCGATGGCACATGACAACAACAACAACAACCTAATTGTGGCCAATTTTTCACCGAGTATTATCACCAGTCAGTTCCTGTTGCTGCTGTTGGTCAATGCTGGCAAGTCCATTCTGACTCATCGTGACCCTATATAGTTTTTCCGAGGAAAAGTCCAGTTCTTATCCTAAAGCGCCACACCAGGACGCCTGTTCATAAAGGTAAATAAATCCAGGATGTAACTTGTGAAGTTATATATTTTACAAGACTCTGATCTCAACAATTTTATAAAATAATACTTCTGAATGCAATGCACGTAAGGATTTAAACTGATACGTTGTTGTTGTTAAGTACTGTCATGTCAGTACCAACCCACAGCGACCCAGTATAGGGTTTCTGAGGAGTGGCTGCTGAGCTAGAACCACCAACCTTATGGTTCAAATGACTGTGCAGCCAAGCACATTAACCCACAGCACCATACCAGGAATCCACATAGACCCAGCTATAAACGGCACAAATTCAAAAATTTATAATTGTTCTTTCCTGCTATGGGTCGGAACCGACTCGACGGCACTTAACAACAACAACAACAACAACATTAGGGGTGAAAACCTAGGAATTTTATTTAGCTAATAATTGGGATTCATAAAGAACATTTATACCATGTTTACTTACAATGGAAAAAAACTGAACGACGTCAAGTTAGTAGAGTCCTTCAACCCTATTTAACCCAGTCTAAAGGAGCTCTGGTAGCGTAGTGGTTACGAATCGGGTTGCGAACCACAAGGTCAGCAGTTCGAAACTACCAGCTGTTCTGCAGAAGAAAGATGAGCTTTGTGCCCCCGTAAAGATTTATAGCCTCAGAAACCCTGCACAGGGTCGCTATGAGTCGGAACCAACTCCATGGCACATAACAACAACAACAACATTATGGAAAAAAACAATGAACTGTGTGATTACAACTAAGAAGAAAATCTTTTCTTACCTTCACTTTTTTATCCACTGAACAGGTTGCTATAAATCTGTCATCTGTAGAGAATGCACAGCAAAGCACTTCATCTTCGTGAGCCTTGATTTCTAAAAGCTTCTCTCCTGTTTCAGCTTTGAACACCTACACAGCAAGAATAGAGCCTATAAGCTATTTGACCCAAGCCATGGTATTTTCAATCACCTCATATGCGTGTGAAAGCTGGACAGTGAATAAGGAAGACCGTAGAAGAATTGATGCATTTGAGTTGTGGTATTGGAGGAGAATACCGAAAGTCCCATGGGCTGCCAAATGAACCAACAGATCTGTGTTGGCAGAAGTGCAGTCAGAGTGCTCCTTGGAGGCCAAGATGGACAAACTTCATCTCTCATACTTAGGACATATTGTCAGGAGGGACTAGTTGCTGGAGAATGATATCAAGTTTGGTAGGGTGGAGGGTCAGAGAAAAAGAGGAAGACCCCCAGCAAGATGGATTGGCAGAGAGGCAGCATCAGTGGGCTCAAGCGTGGCAACAATAGCGAGGTTGGCCCAGAATCGGGCAGTGTTTCATTCTGCTGTGCATAAGGTCACATGAGTCAGTACCAACTCGATGGCACCTAACAACAACAATCATTCAATAAAAATCTTCCTTTAAGCCATTTTAATCATTGTTATTTTGTAAATAAATGAGCCCTGGTAAAAAACACTCCAAAAGCGAAAGTTTCTGCTATAAATTTGGAAGCTTTAGCATAAACAACTATCCATCAATGCTAAATGTTTGTAAATATGAAAAAAGAGAAATGGCAGACTATAGCTTCAGTTCTTGAGACTATTTTGACAAATTATTAAAAATCAAACAGAAACATTTCATTCAATGTGCTATCTGGGGCTCAGATGCCCAAACTAATAAACTGTGAGATGCACACATATAAGGGGGTCTCAAAAAGTTTGTAGAAACATTCCATTACTTTTCAATACCATTTTTCAACAAACTATCTGAAGCCCCAATTGTACAGAAATAAGGTATGCATTCATAATCCTGCAAAGACTAAAACTATCCTAAATATAAAAATTCTAACTAATTTGTCTGTTTCCTTCAAAATCAAAAATACATATTACATAAATAAATTTACCAGATATAAAAAAATATATTCATTCAGATTGTCTGAAAATGTAAAGGAAATTCCTTAAAGGACCTTACGAAATAATCTAGCCAAATTCCTATTTAGTCATTAGTCCCTGCCTGAGTCTTTTATAAAATTAGATTTTTTTTCATTAGAGCCCTGTTGAATGTGCTATGAAGTCCTTATGTCTTTTAATAATTAGCATTTCTTCAATATCCGTTGCTGGCACATGGATGACAGATAACTAAATGGAAAAGTAAAAGGCACTGTGGTACCTTGAATTTACTTGATACGGCTTTTCTATCCAATGTCTTCTTCATTCTCACCAAATAACTGAGTTGCTATTAAGTACCATCAAGTCAGTTCCAACTCATAGCAACTCTGTATAGGGTTTCCAAGGTACAGCTAGTGGGTTTGAACTGCCAACCTTGTGATTAGAAGTCCAGTACTTACCCTACATTGCCTCACTGGGATTCCCAATGATTGGGTTGTTGTTGTTGTTGTCAGGTGCCATCGAGTCGGAACCGACTCATAGCGACCCCATGCACAGCAGAACGAAACAATGTCTGATCCTGGGGCAACCTCACTACCGCCACCACACTTGATTCCATCAATGATGCCACCTGGC
>NW_006408865.1:1369052-1370017 GCF_000296735.1 Chrysochloris asiatica | reverse complement strand
CCAATGCAATACGTCGTCTGATCTCTTGACTGCTGCTTCCGCGAAGGTTGATAGTTGATCCAAGAAGAATGAAGTCCTTGACTACCTCAATCTTTTCTCCATTGATAAGAATGTTGTTTATTGGTCCAGTGGTGAGGATTTTTGTTTTCTTGACATTGAGATACAATCCATACATACTGAAGGCTGTGCTCTTTGATCTTCATCAGTAAATGTTTCAAGTCCTCTTCACTTTCAGCAAGCAATGATTGGCTAGGCCCATGCAAATAAGGAGTACAGGATTCTAATGCTGGGACTGGTTAGAGTTTTGTCATCTCAATAGGCTTAAAAGGAGTTATCTCAAAAGCAAGAACAGATGATCCCAGGCCCATCAAGAAAGAAGAGCATGAGTGGAGCCTGAGGTCCCTACCTAGACAAGTGGTGGCAGCAGAAGCAGTGGTAGAGGTGGTGATGGCGCAGGGACAAAGAGTAGCTGTGGGCTTCTAGGCCCATGGCTCAAGTAAAGCTGAGTGCCTACAGGAAAGAGAATGGCTTACCAGAATGGGACCTTTGGGCATTTACAAACTGCCTAAAAAGGCTTTCTAACATTTGCTCCAGCAAAGCAGAGTACAAAGGGCCATCTGAAAACAAGCATGAAGCCTGTCTGCAGTATGGCAGAAAAGAGGCATTACTGATTGGAAAACTGCTACATCTTGAAATATTTCTGATCCTGAATTGCACGCTGTTCTCTTCCCCATAATCATGAGTACTGTTATGAGTTCTGTGTGACCACTGTAATGGATTAACAGACCCAGATGTGAAGCAAAGAGTGCTATGCAAGGCTAGTTGGTATCAGAATAGGGTAGATACAGTTGTAGGGTGAAAGCATGTCTGACCTCTGCTTCATGAAAATCAACCTTGGGCTGATTTAGAGTTTGATTTTCTTTCCCCCTCTGTGAAGCCACAGGAAGTCAGTTATGGCCCCAAAC
>NW_006408865.1:1364651-1368423 GCF_000296735.1 Chrysochloris asiatica | reverse complement strand
GGCACCTAACAACAACATTATAGTATCTGGAGTCTTGGAGTGGCACTGTGCAATAAAGTACTAGACTGCAAGGTCAGCTTGAACTATAAGATTGGTGGTTCAAACTCACCAGCTGCTCCTGAAAAACCCTATACAGGGTCACTAGGAGTCAGAACCAACTCAACAGCACTTAACAACTTAAAACACTTACAATACATACATATTCAGGAAGGATAAGCACTGGACTATGAACCACAAGTCAGCTGTTTGAGCCCAACAGGTGCTCCTCAGGAGAAAGATTTATAGCCTCATAAACCTTATATGGAGTCCTGGTGTGGCGCTGTGAGTTAATGCGCTGGACTGCAAAGTTGGTTTGAACTGCAATGTCAGTGGTTCAAGTTCACCAGCTGCTCCCTGGAAACCCTATGCAGGGTCACTATGGGTTGGAACTGACTCGATGACACATAACAACAACAACGAACCTTATAAGAGCTACTATCAGTTGGAACCAATTCAATGGCACTTAAAAGGAAATATATATTACCTTGAAAAATCTTTCATAAAATGCTCAAGAGATTTAGATTTCTCTATTTCTAATGTGCACAATTTTCTTGAAATTTAGGATTTAAACATATCCTAAGCTGGGAAGTACAGACCTCTCTCGACTTTTTCAAAACATATTTTTTACCTGTAAGGTTTTATCAGCTCCACAGGACGCTATTCTCTGACCGTCCTCAGAAAAGCAGGCATGGTAAACAGCATCTGTATGGGGGCGGACAACTAACCGGGAGAGATTCTTGATGTTTTTTTTGTTTCTAAACACATGGAAAAAATGAACAGAAACCCAATAAATGACAATAAAAGTTAAGCATTCTCTTTCAGTAATAACTATCTTTTAAATAGTTATTTTCCAAAAAATATAAAATTCTCCAAACTATCAACTTGTAAATGACAAAGCCCAGATTACCTGAAGAAAAAGCATGATATTAACAAAAGTGAAATTTTAAGAGAAACGTTACCCTAATCAAGCAATCTGTTATCTGTCATAAATGTCACTGTGGTGAAAGAAATCTAGTTGATCAAGTCCCATGTCACTTTCTATTTTCCTTTGACATATTAATAATGGTAACTTGCTGAGAACACATATAAACATGTTGCTGTTGTTAGGGCCACCATGCTGCCCCCAATTCACAGTGACTCTCTGTGACAGGGCAGCACGGCCCCACAGAGTTTTCTGTGAAGTAATCTTTACAGGTGTAGACTGCCAGATCTTTCTCCCGTGGAACTGCTGGGTATGTTTGTACCACCAACTTTTTGCTTAAGCCAAGTACTTAAGCACTGTGTCACCCACCAGAGCGCCTATAAAAGGAAAAAAAGAAACAAAACCAAACAAATCCACTGCCAGCTAGTCAATTCTGACTTATAGCAACTCTGTACAAGACAGAGTAGAAGCAAGCCCTTCAAAATCACCACTGCTTATCCAAGTACAGATGCTATCAACAAAATAAAACTTCACATTTCCTAAGGTATAACATGACACCTACCATTATGATGATGCATTTTAAAACTGTTCTAAGTACAATTACTCAGTCAGAAAAAATATTAGTCAACGCAATTTTCTCATTATCTGAATCTGCTAAATACAAATATTCCACTAGTATAGGTATTGTATTTCTTCTAGATAAACAGGGTAAAAGAATTTAATATATACTTAAAACAGGACGAAAGCATTAAAAGTGTCTGAATATCAGGCATATATACCCCAATCAAGACTGTATCTTTTAGTACAAGTAAGTAAGTAAATGGTATTGTGTTTTGTCTAAGGATCAAGAATTTGGAGACAGACCTAAAAAAAAAGACTTACATCAACCAATTATTAGGTGTGAAAACTCATGGAGTCCTGGTGTGGTGCTGTGGGTTAATGTGCTGCACAGCAAAGTCACTTTGAACCATAAGGTTGGTGGTTCAAGCTCACCAGCTGCTCCTCAGAAACCCTATACAGGGTTGCTATGGGTCGGAACCGACTCAACAGTACTTAACAACAACAATAAACTCATATAATTACCAAGTGTTTACGGAGTTCTGGTGTGGCACTGTGAGCTAATGCGTCAGACTGCAAAGTTGTTTGAACTGTAAGGTTGGCAGTTCAAGCTCACCAGCTGCTTCTTGGAAACCCTATACAGGGTCTCTATGGGTCAGAATCGACTCGATGGCACTTAACAACAACAACTATGTTTTCATTATCTTATACATAAAATCAAGGCAAACCTGCTGTAAACATGCCTAGCAAATAAAGATGCCAGTTATTAATCTTAAAAGAAAACTAAACTAAACACATACAAGGTAGACCAAATGATAAAATAAAGCATAAAGGTAAATAAGACTGAGACCCTGCCCAGAAAGTATTATAATTTATTAGAAGAGATCAAACACATAATTATAATCTCAAAATAACTGGTAAGTTACTAGCAAAGTTCAAAGGATCTCATTTTTAAATATTCTTTTTTACCCCATGATCTATCTAGTCAATTCCCCAAATTAAGCTCAGAAAGTAACTTGTCACAATGATGGGTATATAATAAATATCTGAAAAGTATGTGATCAATGAAAAAACAAAGAGAGAAAAAATGATTTACCTGAAAGCTGAAACCCTATTAAAATTAGTCATATACTAAACTAAACCTTTATATAGTAAAGAAAGAAGAGGTTTGCAGTACTGTGATATTAAGACTTTGTGTCAACCTGGCTGGATCTAGATTCTTCGTGATTTGATAGTGAAGATGTAGTAAGTCTCCATGATGAGATCTACTAAAATACAATTACTTCCATGAACAGCCATTCAATTGAAATTAAATTTCCTTGGGGGTATGGACTGCTACTGGACACTCAGGCAAAACTTGCTTATTTTTGGCTGAGTCTTGATCCTCCTTCTGACTTGTCACCTGACCCCAGTTCTTTGACGTTGAGCCAGAGGTCTACCACATTGCCTGCTGGCTGATACTGGATTTATTAGCCTCTGCAACCAGAAGCCTGCCATCTAGCCTGCCAATCTTGGGTTCATCAGCTCCTGCAGCTATGGGTCAGGAGACGCTTTCAGCCTGACATCTGTCAAATCTGTGTTGAAAGAAGTACAACCACAATGATTCCTAGAAGCGAGGACAGCAAGACTTTTTCTCATGTACTTTGGACATGTTACTGGTTGGTCTAAAGAAGAGGGTAAGCAACAAAGAGGAAGGCCCTGAACGAGATGGACTGACCAGTGACTATAACAACACACTCAAACATAGCAACAATTTTGAGGATGGTACAGGACTGAGCAGTGTTTCACTCTATTGTACATACACTGTGCTGCCAGAAATCAAAACACTAGCAAGTAAACAAGCAACTACCATACAGGGCGATAAAAGCCAGGGAAAAGAAGAAGGTGCTATGGGAGGAGTAGGGCAGACCTTGAGCAAAAGGGTCATCTCAAGAAATATATCAGATGAGTCCATGAGAAAAAAAACTTTGGAGGGAAAGGGACAGTGTACAAGAAAGGAAAAGAGCAAACAGCACACACAAAACCAAAGAAACCTAGAGAGGTTAGGGTTTTAAGCAGGATATCATCATTAAGATTGTTGTTAGGTGTCACCTAATCAGCTGCAACTCATAACTACTCTATGCACAACAGAAAGTAACACTGCCAGTCATGCGTCACCTTCATAATTGTTACTCTTGAGCCTACTGCGGCTGCCACTGTGCCAAATCCATCTCACTGGGGTCTTCCTCTTTTTCAATGGCCTTCCACATTACC
>NW_006408865.1:1362885-1364131 GCF_000296735.1 Chrysochloris asiatica | reverse complement strand
TTTTGAGTTCTCGTCACTTTCAGCAAACAAAGTTGTGTCATCTGCATATCACAGGATGTAAATGAGCACTCCTCTAATTCTGAAGCCATGGTCTTCTTCATATAATTCAGCTTCTAGGATTATCTGATTATACAGATTGAATAAGTACCATACATTTCCTGATTTTAAACTATTCAGTTACCACTTGTGTTCTGTTTCAATAACTGCCTCTTGATGTATGTGCAGATTCCTCATGAGCACAAGTGTTCTAGAATACCCAGTGTTTGCAATGTTATCCATAGCTTGTCAAGATCCACACAATCAAGAGCCTGTGCATAGTCAATAAAGCAAAGGTAAACACCTTTGTGGTATTCTCTGCTTTCAGCCAACATCCATCTGATGTCACCAATGATATCCTTAGTTCCACATCCTCTTGCGAATCCAGCTTGAACCTCTGGAAGTTACCTGGTAATGTACCATTGAAGCTGTCTTTTAATTATCTTCACAATTTTACTTGCATGTGATATAAATGATATTGTTAGCTGATTTCCGCATTCTGTTGGGTCACTTCTCTTTGGAATAGGCACAGATATGGACCTCTTCCAATTGGTTGATCAGGCGGCTGTCTTCCAGCTTTCTTGGCATAGTTATCAGTTTACTGCTGTATCAGTTTGTTAACAAAGATTTCAGTTCGTATTGTCAATTCCTGGAGTCTTGTTTTTGCCAATACCTTCAGTGTAGCTTGCACTTATTCCTTCAGTATCAACAGTTCTTGATCATACGCTACCTCTTGAAATGGTTGAATGACCATTTCTTTCTGGTACAGTGGTTCTATATGCCTTCCATCTTCTTCAGATGTTTTCTATATCATTCAATATTTTGCCCATGGAGTCCTTCAATATTGCAAGTCAAGGCTTGAATTTTCTCTTTAGTTCCTTCAGTTTGAGAACTGCTGAGCATGTTCTTTCCTTCTGGTTTTCTAACTCCAGATCTTTGCATATTTCATTATAGTATTTGACTTCATCTTCTTTAGTTGCCTGCTGAAATTTTCTTTTCAGATCTTTGACGGCCTGATTTCTTCTATTTTCTTCAGCATCTCTACACTGAAAAGCAAGTTTCAGAGCATCTTCTGACTTACATTTTGGTCTTTCTTCCTTTTCCTGCTTTTTTTTTTTTTTTTTTAAGGTTTTTATTGTGGATTGAATGAAAGTTTACAGGGCAGATCATCAGTTTTACATTCAACAAATCATACACCTTGTTTCATTAC
>NW_006408865.1:1314305-1337980 GCF_000296735.1 Chrysochloris asiatica | reverse complement strand
AGTTAATTCTATGAAGAGTGGCTATAGCAGCCAATCAATTCAAGAGATCCTTAGTTGGGAGTGTGGCCTGTCCCCAATATAATGGACACGTGAAAAAGGCTTTCTCTCACTCTTTCACTGGGGACCTGGGACTCTGCAATTGTAACTCATGTCCTTGATAATATACTTCTCTTTATATACATACATGTACATGTTTCATTGGTTTTGCTTCTCCTGAAAACCCAGCCTAAGGCAACAACCTTATTTTAAAAGAGGGCCCAGGGTCACAAAGATCATAAATACTAACTTAGTGTCAATTTAGACATGCTATCCAGGTGAAAAAAACTGACATTGGTACTTCTAATTTCAAATTATAAGAGACATATGACTCCACCTATGAGCAGCTGATCTTTGACTAAGGGCCAAAATCCATTAATAGGGAAAGATGGTTTCTATAACAAATGGCACTAAGTAAAACTGGATATCTATTTGCAGAAAAATGAAATGGGATTGCCCCATGACTCAACTTTCAGCCAAACAATAAACAGGCCTAAAAGGTAAACTTCACTACCAGGCAGGTACACACTCCTTAGAAACATTAGAAACAGTCAACCATACTAGATCAAAAGGACAGCATTTGCCTAGAACTATACAGCTCAGAAGGCAGGAAGAGCCAGGAAAAAGGACAAATGGAAACAGTAAACACAGGGAGATAAAAAGAAGAGTGGCCTTACAATCTAGGGATTGCACTGAATGTCACAAAACAAAATGTGTATGAATTGTTTAATGGAAAACTTTGCTCTGTAAATTTTCACCCAAACCAAAATAAAATGTTCAAAATTATAAAGAGAGAGAGATCGAGATGGTATACAGAAACAGCACAGAAAATAAAGTCAGACAGACCCTGGATTTGAATCCCATTCAGCAAGCCACATGTCAAGTTTTCTCATTTATGTTGTTACTGTTTTTAGGTGTTGTCAAGTCAGTTACAAGATAAAGCCAGACTACGTACAACAGAAAAGAATAGTCTGGTCCTGAGGCATCCTCACAATCGTCGCTATGTTTGAGTCCACAGTTGCATGCACTGTGTCAATCCTAATCATTGAGATTCTTCCTGTTTTATGCTGACCCTCTCCGAATAATGATGTCCTATTTAGTTCCAAGGAGCTCTGGTAGCGTAGTGGTTACGAATTGGGCTGTGAACCGCAAGGTCAGCAGTTCGAAACTACCAGCTGCTCCACGGGAGAAAGATGAGGCTTTCTGCTCCCGTAAAGATTTAGAGCCTCGGAAACCCTGTTCAGGGTCGTTATGGGTCAGAACTGACTCGACGGCCTTAACAACAACATTTCCAAGGAATGGACCCTACTGATAACATGTCCAAAACTGTTGTTATTAGGTGCCATCGAGTCGGTACTGACTCATAGCGACCCTATGCACAACAGAACGAAACACTGCCTGGTTCTGGGCCAACCTCACAATCGTTACTATGCCTGAGTCCACTGCTGCTGCCACCATGCCAATTCATCTTGTTGTGGGTCTTCCTCTTTTTCTCTCACCCTCCACTTTACCAAACATGATCTCCTTCTCCAGGGGACTGGTCCCTCCTGACAATGTGTCCAAGTAAGAGATATGAAGTCTGGCCTTCCTGGTTTCCAAGGAGCACTCTGGCTGTACTTCCACCAACACAGATCTGTTTGTTCTTTTGGAAGTCCATGGTGATTTCAATATCCTCCTCCAACACCCTAACTCAAATTCATCAATTCTTCCACAGTCGTCCTTATTCAACTGTCCAACTTTCACATGCATATGAGGTTACTGAAAATACCATGGCTTGTGTCAGGCACATCTGAGTCCCCAAACTGACATCTTTGTTCTTCAAGACTTTAAAGAGGTCTTGTGTAGCAGATTTGCCTAATATTATATGTCATTTGACTTCTTGACTGCTGCTTCCCTGAATGTTGATGGTTTCTCTAAGCAAAATGAAGTCTGACAGCTTTCATCTTTTCTCTATTGATATGGATGCTGTTTATTGGTCCAGTGATGAGGATGTTGGTTGTTTTATTTTTAATTGAAATGCAACCCATATCAAAAGCTGTGGTCTTTGATATTCATCAGTAAGTATTTTAAGTCATCTTCACTTTCAGCAAGCAAGGTTGTATCATCTGCATATCGCAGGCTGATAATGTGTCTTCCTTCAATCCTGATGCCACATTTTTCTTTATATAATCTAGCTTCTCAGATTATTTATTTGCTCAATATACAGGTAGAATAAGTATGGTGAAAGAATACAACCCTGGCACACACCTTTGCAAATTTTAAACCATTCAGTGTTTCCTTGTTCTATTCAAATAACTGCCTCTTGTCTATGTAGATTCCTCATGAGCACAATTAAATGTTCTGGAATACTCATACTTTGCAATGTTGTCCATAGCTTGTCCTGATTCACATAATTGAAAGCCTTTGCATAGTCAATAAAGCACAGGCAAGCACCTTTCTGGTATTCTCTGCTTTCAGCCAAGATCCATCAGATGTCAACAATGATATCCCCCTAGTTCCACGTCCTCTTCTGAATCTGGCTTGAAACTCTGGAAGTTCTCTGTCAATGTATGGTTGCAGTCATTTTTTGGATTGCCTTTATTGTTGTTGTTAAGTGTCGTGGAGTCGGTTTCGACCCATAGCGATCCAGAATAGGGTTTCCAAGGCTGTAAATCTTTACAGGAGCAGAAAGCCTCATCTTTCTCCCGCAAAGCAGCTGGTAGTTTAGAAATGCTGACCTTGAGGTTCACAGCCCAATTCGTAACATTGCCTTTAGTAAAATTTTATTAGCATGGAATAGCAACGATCCTGCCCAATGGTTTCCACATTCTGTTGGGTCACTTCTCTTTGGGATGGGCACAAATAATGGATTTCTTCCAGTCAATTGGCCAGGTGGTTGTTCTGCAAACTTCTTGGCATAGATGAGTGAGTGCCTTCAGTGCCACATCAGTTTGCTGAAAGATTTCAAATTGTATTCCCATCAATTCCCCGTGCCTTGTTCATTGCCAATGCTTTCAATGCACCGTAGACTTCTTTCTTCAGATCAGTGGTTCTTGATCATAAGGTTTTCAGTGACTAAATATTCAGAAGTAGTTCATCACTCTTTCTACCTAGTCTGTGTTCGTCTGGAAGCTCATCTGAAACCTGTCCACCATAGGTGACCCTGCTGGTATTTAAAATACTGGTGGCATAGCTTCCAGAATCACAGCAACTCACAAGCAACTACAGTACGACAAACTGACAGATGAGTGGTGGCATTTACAAATTAGGAGAAATAAATTCTACCTTATTCAAGGTGTTGTGAAGATTAAATGGAATAACATATGTGAGAATATAACACATTAATAAGATGGTAACTTATGTTTTCCTTATTATAGCAATTTATAAGATCAAACTAAGAGCAAGAGAGAAGTACTGACCACATAACTGGTTTTGCTTTTTGATCCCTGGATGGCATCAACAGTTAAGCATTTGACAGCTAACTGAAAGACTGATAGATCGAGCCCACCGAGAGGCACCTCAGAAGACAAGCCTGCGATCTGCTTCTGAAAAGTTACCACCGTGAAAACCATATGGAGCAGTTCTAGCCTGCACACATTTGTCTTGAGTCAGAATCAACTCAATGGCAACTAACAATGACAATGTAGAAGGCGAAGTGTTAGCACTTTATACCCATTAGCTCACTTAAATCTGCGCAAAAGTAGAGTAAACAAGCCTTTGAGGTAGTCCCTATTTCAAATATAAGAACAGGTGTCTGATGGTGCAAACCTTAGCACTGGCAGCACAATGGTTACAGTACTTTGCTGCTACCCAAAGGACTGGCAGTTGAAATTCACCAGCTACTCTGAGGGAGAAAGACATAACAGTAGACTTCTGTAAAGATGACAACCTTGAAAATTCTATGGGGCAGTTCTACCCTGTCCTATATGGTTACTGAGTTGGAATTAACTTGAAAGCAGGGTTTTGTTTCGTTTTGTTTTGTTTGTATTAACCTAAAGATTGGTAGTTCAAACCCATCCAGCATCACCGTCGAAAACTCTTGGTGATCTGCATTCATAAATATTATGTTGTTGTTGTTGTTGTGTGCCGTCGAGTCAATTCCGACCCATAGCAACCCTGTACAGGGTTTCCAAGCTGTAAATCTTGACAGGAGTAGAAAGCCTCATCTTATTACAGCAGCCTGGAAAACACAGGAGTGTGACTCCAAAGCTCATGCTCTGCACCACTCTACTAAACTAAAACAAAGCCAAGCATTTGGTATTAATATTTAGGATGTTGTTATTGTTAAGTGTCATCGAGTCGATTCCAACCCATAGTGACCCTGTGTAGGGTTTTCAAGGAGCAGCTAGTGAGCTTGAACCATCAACCTTGCGGTTCAAACGACTTTGCAGTCTGACGCATTAGCCCACAGCACCACATTTAGGATAGCTTGTCAAACTATCTTATAGGCAAGCATCCATTTATAAGAACTCTATGAAAATATAATTATTTTCAACTACACTGACTTCTTTGTAACTTTTCAGTAAGTAGGAATGCTTATTAAAAGTTACAGCTCTGTTCAAAGTAGTTAAATCTTCCTGGAGTGAACTTATTCACTAGACTGGAAATAATGACATAGTTAGTGCTCAGTTTCCTAGAGTCTCTCAGATCCTAACCTACTTACATCCACTCCAGGTAAAGCATCCCGTTATCCGCCTCTTGCTTGGCCTGCAGCTTAGCTTGCTGATAAACTTCTGAAGTTTCTGGTTCACAGAGACCCAGCTGCACAATATTAGGAAATGGCTGTCGCCCAAGAAGATGTCCATTTAAAGATAAAAACTCCTGAAAATTCTCACAAACTGTGCAATCCTGTGAACAAAAAGAAATCTCTTAGAAATATAACTAGCGCCAATATCTGACATTTTTCCGTTTCTGTGATCTGGTCACTTTACAGGCTAAAATGAAACATGTTCTATATGAACTAAACTTGAATAACCAACCACTTAGGTAACATTATATATAGATCTTCTGACTTGGGAGGCACAAGGCAAAAATCTCTTTGTTAATGGGTTATTTTCTTAATACACTAAAAACTACTGAACACAATTTTCTCAAACCTCAATTCCATCCATATCCCCAGAATAACAGGTAAAAAGAAAATAAAACAAGTAAGGCTCAGAAGCAAAATACTTTGAAAAAAACAAGGATCAAAGTAGGGAAATTATCTTTCTTTACTCCTTCTATTCTAATTTATACCTACAATAATACCTAGAATTCAACACCAAAGTAAAATGTCCCTTAAACACATGTTTTTCATATCAATACATACCTTTTCATCTAATATGTGCCTGTATTCTACAAATTCATGAATCAGATGAGCAGGGCCTACAAGTTCTGTTTTTGCTTTAATCCAATCCAGGGAAAACATTAAAGCACAAAGTTCCTTTAAAAAATAAAAGTAAGAACACCAACATGTTAAAGAGTTCAGAAAAGTTTAAGTACAGCATCATCCTAACAGGACTGAAAGAAATTCAGCAGATACCTAGAATTTAAGAACACAAAGGGAGCTAATGAAAAAGGATATACCAATAGTCCTAAAGAAGCAGAAAATGGACTTCACACAACTTCAATCAAAATAAATTTTATATGGATTCAAGATTCTTATAAAAAATAAAAATCATAAGAAGTACAAATGGCCAAACAGTGCATCAGTAATCAAATCAAACCAACAAAGAGTTACCATTTTTCTTCCTAATGTCTAAAAGGAATGATAATAAGAATAGTTGTGGGAATCAGAGGAACTAGACACTGCTGTATCCTGTTAATAGTTATCTAAATCAGAACATCCTTTCTGGAGTGCAGTTTGGCAATCTGTATTAAAATTTAAACTATACACATTTTACCCAGAAATTCGACTTACAAAATATATCCTCAGAAAACAATTAGATGAGTATGCTTAAACAATCTGTTGTTGTTGTTGTTGTTCAGTGCCATCAAGTCAGTACCAACTCACAGCGACCTTATGCACAACAGAACAAAACACTGCCTGATCCTGGGCCAACCTCACTACTGTTGCCACACTTGAGTCCATTGATGCTGCCACTTGGCCAGTCCATCTTGTTGGGGGTGTTCCTTTTTTTCTCTGACCCTCTACCTTACCAAACATGATATCCTTCTCCAGCAACTGACAATATGTCCGAAGCATGAGAGATGAAGTTTGGCCATCTTGGCCTCCAAGGTACTAAACAATCTAGCTGTCCATAAATCCATTGGCCAATTTTAATATAGTTATGTATTGAAACTCTTACTGATAAAGATAAGATTATAGCCATCCATATGGATTATATCTCAACATAAAACAAAAATCCTCAAAACTGGACCACTAAGCAACATCATGATAAACAGAGAAAAGACTGAAGTTATCAAGATGCCCTTTTGCTTGGAACTCATGGAAGGTATCATCGAGAAATCAAGTAACATATAGCATTGGACAAATCTACAACAAAATACCTTTTATTAAAGTGATTAAAGCAGAGATAACATTTAGTACATTAGGTTACACTTGACCCAAGCCATAGAATTTCCAATAGTCTTATATGTAAGCAAAAGCTGCACAATCAATCAGGAAGATCAAACAAAGAATTGGTACATTTGAATTATGGTGTTGGCAAAGAATACTGAATATTCCAAGAACTGCCAGAAGAACAAACAAATCTGTTTTGGAAGAAGTACAGCCACAATGCTTCTTAGAAGTGAGGATGGTGAGATCTGTCCCATGTACTTTGGACATGGTACCAGGAGGGATGAGAGTTCCTAGTAAAAGACATTGTCCTAGCTCTCTAATGCTGCTACAACAGAAATACCACAAGTGAATATCTTTAACAAACACATTTATTTTCTCACTGTTTAAGTGGTTAAAATTCCAAAATCAGAGTATCACCTCTAGGGAAAGGTTTACTCTCTGTGTCAGCTCTGGGAAAGGTCCTTGTCTGTTTTCAACATCTACAGGTCCAGTGCCCCTTGCAGATCTCCTGTGTCTTGTTGGCATCAATCTTCCCCTGGTTCTAGGAGTTTCCCAGAGCAGGGCACTGTGTCCAAAGCAAGTGCTCTGCTCTTAGGAGGTCCCTCTGCTCACTTCTCTCTCCTTTAATCTCTTTTAAGATAAAAACGTGTGCAGGCCACATCCCAGGGACCCTCCCTTTACCTCAATCAGGCCTGTGACACTATTAAAGGTGCTATAGCCTACATCCTTAATCCTCTTACTCACTTATCACATCATGGAAAGTCATCACATAACTACCGCATTAATTATTATATAATGTCAAATCACTGAGAATCATGGCCCTGTCAAACTGACATATATTTGGGGGGACACAATTGAATTCATGACAGACATCAATCAGGAAGTCTTGGTAAAGTAGAGGGTCAGTAAAAAAGAGCAAGATCCTCAAACTATAAGCTCAAACACAGTAACAAATGTGAGATGGTGCAGGACCAGGCAGTGTTCCATTTTGTTGTATAAAGGGTTGCCATGAGTCAAAACAAACCTGATGGCACTTAACAACAATACAGTGAAATAATATGCTGCTTTCAAATTTATGTCAATTTATATAAATTAACATTAAAATGTGGCCCTATAGTCCAACTGACTACTACAAGAATAAGCAAACTGCTTGCCCAGGGGACATCAAGGCAAGAGGTTGAGTCCCTTCAGGGCACACCCCCTTCCAAGACTAAGATTCAAGGGGAATACACAAGCAGTCATGTGGTTTTGCTGGTGACCGAGTTGGTCACCGATAAGGGAAAGTGAGGGAAAAACAGCAATGAAGCTGTGAGCTAAGTCCTACCACGTTCAATAGACTCCTGTGAACCAGGGTGGAGACTTGGTTGGCAAGCAGTGTGGCAAGACCCAGGGACTCCTGGGCCCAGAGTCAGTGACATAGCACAGAGGACTAGAGTGGAAAGTGAAGCATCCAGCTAATAAGAAGCAAGGGAATATGCACAAGAATACCCACACTTGCAGATAATACCCACTTGACCTGGCATCAATGGCTGGATGATCAGAACTCAACTAGAACAAGAAAAAAGAGTAAAAAAAGAGTAATCTGATACAATTTGATGAACCTGACCTATATCTATGGATGCAGTAGCTAAAAAGAGGGAACAAATCTTTACAGCGAGGATCATTTCCACCCCCTCCGTACACAAGAGTAGACAAGGATGGGCAACTTGGACACTGGCTACCCAAGTGACTGGCTTACAAGCTTTCAAGAGGGAACCTAGATCCAGAGCGTGTGGAGGAAGGTAAAATCTCCACTGAATATTATCCAATCTGTCTGGTCAGGGCTGATGAAAGGAGATGCAGATAGGTCTCTTGTGGTACAACAGCGAATAATTGCTATCAGGACTGATTGTGAGGGTTGGAAATGTAAAGGTAGATGTTTTGTAACAAAAGGAGAGGAGTGGTTGACTTTGCAGTCCAGGAGCAAAGGTCCCTGGGACCATCAAGTGAGAAGAGCGGAGTGTGGTACCCTATCCAAAGAAACAGTGACAAAAGAGGTGGAGGCAGAGATGATGACGTGGAGAGATGGAGCGGCAGGGGACTCTAGACCCAGAGAGGGAGAGGGGCTGTGTGCTGACAACGGGGGGCGCAGACTTGCAGGGTATACCCTTCGGTTGTTTGGTGATGCATGGTAGGGATTGTAACCATGGCAATGAAGTGATATATGATAGGGTGAATGTAGAGCTAATGTTCTCCCATGTAAACTATCACATAATTCACAATAAAACATTATTTTAAAAAAAAAGTGGCCCTAGAATTCAATTAAATTTTAAAAAGTAAGTTATAAAACTCTATTTCTATAAAACTTCAAATTATCATCATAAACCAGATTTACTAGGTACAATCAGATGAAGGAATCACTAAATCCAATGCCTGGAGACAACTTTTAAACCTTAAACCAAAAACTATCCCATGATGTCATCTTCAAACAAAACAATAATTCATCTCACATAAAGAATGTCTGTCTTGAGCATTAAACCTGATGACGAATGACCCATATGAGAGGGAAATGACAGCAGTAGCTCTAAAGCACAGATGAGATCTTTATGGGCAGAGTATTAGTTAACGTTGGTGAACCAACAGGGACAGATAGTGAGAATGTCAACACATGTCAACTATGTGGCCACTGTCAATGAATGGCACATGTGAAAACTGTAGAACAGGTCTATGTTTTGTTGTATTATTTTCCCCAAAATAAAACAAAAAAATACAACTCTATTTCTATAAAGGGAGTCCTGGTGTGGCATTGTAGGATAAGTACTAGACTGCTAACTGCAAGGTCAGCAATTCAAACCCACCAGCCACTCCTTAGAAAACCTATAGAGTTGCTAGGAGTAGGAACTGACTCAATAGCACTTTTCAACAACATTTCTATAAAGATTCCCAATTGTGCTTTAAAGAACAAGTACTTTATCTGAGCAGCAACATTTTCTAGAAAACTATACAGAAAATCAACAGCAATGATTGTAATCTTCATGTCCTTCTTTGTATTGTTTTACTAAATTTCTCCAATGAACAGAAGCCATTGCCTTTAAAATCTGAAAAAAGGCTAAAAAATAAGAACTGAATCCTGCCACATTCGCTGATAATATCAAAAGTTTTAAAAACACAGTAATTCTACTTTTAGTTATATTCCCAAGAAATAATACTAGTGAGAAGAAAATAATGTTCATTGCAATATCATAAAAGGAAAAAACTGAACAAAATTTCAATATTCAGTAACTATAATTTGCCTAAGTAAATTAGAGCACATTTACTGGACTAGCATCAATGCGATATGGATTACTAAATATAAATTTTTTTTAAAAAGCAGGCTACAAATCAGTACATCATTTTTCTAAACAAAACTGCAGAAAACCTACTAAACTACACAAGATTTTTCAAAATGCTAACATTTTGAGTAGTTGACAGAAAAGGTCAAATAAATATCTCAGGTGCTGTTGAGTCCCAATTTTAATCTTTATTCCAAAATTTTCCTATGAAACTCTAGATTCATATGTTCCTACTCAGCATTTCCACTATTAATAGGTATATCAAACTTATTATATCCAAAGTAAACTCCTAACAACCTCCTTCTAAACAAACAACAAAGAGTGTTTCCCCTCCAAGATTACGGCCCTCAGCCACCCTTCAGGTCTGGAACAGAACTCACTCACCCTGATGACCCATATTTCAAGCCAGCAGTGGATAGGTATATCAGGGACAACACTAGTGAGGTATGCTCATCATGGATAGTCAACCATTCAAGATCAAAAGGGGACAATGTACAGAGATGTTGGGAAGTAGGAATAGACTAGAAATTGGAAAAAGGGAGAAATTGAGAAAACTGTCATTATATGGAAGGGACTGCAACCACTGAGACGAAACAAAGTCTGTGATCTGTTGGATGTAAAGCTGATGATCTACTCTGTAAACCTTCAATCAATTCACAAAAAAAGTTAAAAAATAAAAGTGTTCCTCTCATAAACTGCCCTATCTCAATTCATGGAAACCCCATTCTTCCCAGTGTGTAAGCTTGAATTCATCCTTAACTTCCTCTCCTTATAAACATCAAATCTATCATAAACCATGATAATTCTACCCTATCTCTTTGTTCCTTTCTCCTGACCCTAGTTTTTGCTTCTGAGAATGTCCTACCCCAACACATAATATGGTTTATTGTTTCTCTCCCTTCTAAATGTTAGCTCCAAGAAGGGATTTTTGTGTCTATACTACCATCCTCATAATGAAGAACAGGAGACTCCACTCAATAAGTGTTTGCTGAATGAGTGTACAGTTGACCCTTGAACAATGAGTTTGACCTGAATTTTTCCCCCCTGTGGCTACTGCAGTGAGCTCTAGTTTTATGAGTGTCCATTTAAAACACCATGTGATTCTAATCATCTCTGAATAAGCAATTCAAGATGATACAACACTTGAGTTCATCACAATGGCAACAGGAAAAAAAATCCACCTATAAATAGGCCGTGCAGTTCAAATCTGTGTTGTTTAAGGGTTAACCATAAATTATACACATATTTTCAACTGCACAGGATGCCTGTGACCCTAGCCTCCACATTGTTCAAAGGGCAACTGTATGTACTTTTCCATTCTTTACTTCTCAAAGCACAAAAATAAATCCACCAGACACTCCAAGAAAACCCTATTCAGGGTCACTATGAATTGGAACAGACGCTATGGCATTTAACAATAACAGCAACCATTTTTAAGGAGCTCTAGGGAGCGCTGTGGTTCTGTAAGATAAGCACCAGATTGCTATCCACAGGGTTGGGGGTTAGCTGCTCCATGGGAAAATAATGAGGCTTTCTGATCCCATAACAATTAATAGCCTTAGAAACCCTAAGATGTTGTGTACTGTCAAGTTGATTCTGACGCATTGTGACCCTGTATAGGGTTTCTGAGGAGCGGTTATGGTGGGTTTGAACTGGCAAACTTGTGGTTAGAAGTCCAGTACTTTACCCTACAGCACCACACCAGGGCTCGACCCAGGGATGCTGTAAGTCGGAACCAACTAGATGTCACTTAACAACAACAACCCATAAAGGAAAGGAGCTCTGGGAGGAAGCTAGTAAGAGAGTAGCTTTATAAAAATTCATTTACTGCAATTAAGAAAGCAATCAAAAAACAAACATGTTGCCATCAAGTGTATTCTGCCTTGGGGCAGAAGTGCTCCACAGGGTCTCTTGTTGAATATTTACAGAAGCAGACCATCAGGCCTTTTGTCTGTAACACCAATGGTGGTTGAGTTCAAACTGTCAACCTTCACTTTAGTACTCAAAAGCAAACTGTTTACACTACCCAAGGATCTTTTTTGCAATTAATAAGGCACCAGTTCCACCACTCCCATTCTTCAGTCAGTATTATACTGGTCTCATGTTGTTGTGATGCAGAAAGCTTTGCTGCTGATATTTCAAATACCAGCAAGGTCACCCAAGGTGGACAGGTTTCAGCAGAGCTTCTGTATGAAGACAGATTACAAAGGAGGGCATGGTGGCTGAATTCTGAAAGAACTGGCTTATGAATAGCAGCAAAACATTGTCTGACTTGGTGCTGGAAAATGACCCCCTGAGGTTGGAAGGCACGCAAAACACAACTAGAGAAAACCTGCTACCTCAAAGTAGACTTGAACATGATGACACGTATAGAGTAAAGCTTTCAGGATCTTCATTTGTTGATATGGCATGAATGAAAATAAGAAACAGCTGCAAATATAGTTTTCATAATAACAAGATAAATATATGAAATATGAAGCTAGGAAAACTGGACATTGTCAAAACTGAAAAGAAACACATAAAAAATGAATATGCTAGACAAAACTGTGAGCTGAAATGGACTGGTACAGGTCACTTTGAATCAGACAATCATTTGGTCTATGATGCTGGGAATAACAAATTGAAGAGGAATGGTACTGCATTAACTATCAAAAAGATCATTTCAAGTACAACACTGTGATAGGATACTATCCATACGTATACAAGGAAGACCAGGTTAGTACTATTATCCAAATGTGCACAACAACCACAAAAGCTAAAGATGAAGAAACCGAAGATTTCTATCGACTTCTTCAGTCTGAAATTGATCAAATATGCAATCAAGATGCATTCTTAATTACTAATGATTGGGATGCAAAAAGTTGGAAACAGAAAAATTGGTAATTGGAACATATAGCCTTAGTGATAGAAATGCTGGAGATCACACGACAGAATTTGGTAAGACCAATAATGTATTCATTGCAAATAACCTTTTTCAATAACAAAAAGGGAGACCATACATGTGACCCTCACCCACTGGAACACACATGAATCAAACTGACTAATCTGTGGAAAGAGACAATGGAGGATCACAACATCATCCTTCAGAACAAGACCCAGAGTAAACTGAGGATCAGAACACCAGTTTCTCTAACGCAAGTTCAAGCTGAAGTTGAAGAAAATAAAGAAGTCCATAAAGGCCAAAATATGACTCTGAGTATATTTAAATTGAGAGACCATATTAATAACAAGTTTGACTCAATGAACACCAATGACGAAAGACCAGACAATCTGAGGGATGAGACCAGGTCTTCATACATGAAGAATGCAAAGGGTCATTAAGAAACCAGGAAAAAGGAAAAGGCCAAGTGGATGTCAGAAGAGACTCTGAAACTTGCTCTTGAACATAAAAAAGCAAAAGCAACTGGAAGAAATGCTGAAATACTAAGAGCGGAACACAAAATTTCAAAGGGAAGCTCTAAAAGACAAAGTATCATAATGATATGAGAAATGGGCAACGACAGAGTTTGAAAACCAAAAAAGAAGAACACATTCAACATTTCTAAAGCTGAAAGAGCTAAAGGAAAAATCAAAGCCTCAAATGGGTAAGAGAAAATGGAATATATATGTAGTTATGTGGGAGTCCTGGTGTGGCACTGTGGGTTAATGTGCCAGACTGCAAAGCCATATGAACTGCAAGGTCAGTGGTTCAAGCTCATGAGCTGCTCATCAAAAAACCTACACAAGGTCACTATGGGTCAGAACCAACTCAACAGCACTTAACAACATGTAGGATATATATCCACCACTCGTCTGTCAGTTTGTCGTACTGTGGTGGCTTGTGAGTTTCTGTGATTCTGAAAGCTATACCACCCATGGTAGACAGGTTTCAGATGAGCTTCCAGACAAAGACAGACTAGGAAGAAGGAGTGACAAACTACTTCCGAATAATTAGTCACTGAAAACCTTATGCATAGCAGAGAAACACTGTCAGATATACTGCTGTAAAATGAGCCCCTCAGGTTGGAAGGCACTCAAAATGCAACCGGGGAAGAGCTGCTTCCTCAAAGTAGAGCTCACCATGATGACGCGAATGGAGTAAAGCCCGTGGGAAAAATGTCTGCGGGACTTTCATTTGCTGATGGGCACAATTCAAAACGAAGAGAAAATTAGAACACGGAATGTACAAACTATGAATCTGGGAAAATTGGAAGTTGTCAAAAATGAAATGGAACACATAATATCAATATCTTAGGCATAAGTGAGCTGAAATGCACTGGTATTGGCCTTTTTGAATCTGACAACCACACGGTTTACTATGGCGGAAATGACAAATTGAAGAGGAATAGTGTTACATTCATTGTCAAAAAGAACATATCCAGATCATTCATGAGGTACAACGCTGTGATAGGCTAATATCCATATGCTTACAGGGAATCCCAGTTAATACCAAAGGCAGTGACACAGCCACCACAGAGGACTAGAGCGGAGAGTGAAGCGTCCAGCTGATATAAAGGGGAGATGCACAAGAACACCCATACTTGCAGACAGTACCCACTTGACCAGGCTTCAATGGCTGGATGATCAGAACTCGACCAGAAAAGAAAGAAGAGGGAAAAAAAGAGTAATCGCTACAATTTGATGAACTTGACCTATACTTATGGAAGTAATAGCTCAAAAGAGGGAGGGAACAAATCTTTACAGCAAGGATCATATTTCCACCCCCTTGGTAAACAGGATTGACAGGGATGGGCAACTTAGATATTGGCCACACAAAATGGGGGTGGGATGGGGGCCTACAAAGGCAAGAAGTGACTGGCTTACAAGCTTTCAAGATGGAGCCTAGTTCCAGAGGGGACAGATGAAGGTAGAATCTCCAGAGTGGTTTCCAATCTGTTGGGACGGAGCTGATGAAAGGAGATGGGGATAAGACTCTTATGGTACAATAGTGAATAACTGCTATCAGGACTTACTGTTAGGGTTGGAAATGTACAGGTAGATGTTATATAACAAAAGGAGGGGAGTGGTTGATTTTTCAGTCCAGAAGTGGAGGTCCCTGGGACCATCAAGTGAGAAGCGCAGAGTGCAGGTCCCTACCCAGAGAAGCAATGACGCCAGAAATGGAGGCAGAGACAATGACATGGACAGATGGAGTGGCTGGGGACTCTGGACTCAGGGAGGGAGAGGGACTGTGCGCTGACAGCCGGAGGACAAGTGTGCAGGGTGTACCCTTTGGTTGTTTGATGATGCATGGAGGGGATTGTAATCATTGCAATAAAACAAAATATGATAGGATGAATGGAAAGCTGGTGTTCTCCCATGTAAACTATCACATAATTCACAATAAAAACTTTAAAAAAAGGAAATGAGATAAAAGAAAATCATTTTTAAATGGATTGTCTTACTTTGTGCATATTGGCACTGGCCATGTGATAGGCCAGAAAGTTGTACCAGTACATGCAGTCCTCCTGGTCTGGAGAAAGAGTATGTGGCTGGTGATGCCTTTGGAACTGAGTAATCATCTTCTTATGCAGATCCTGAAACCCAAATTAAACATTTCAAAGGGCAGAAACAATTTCATAACCTAAATTTAGTTTCTAAAGTTATTAAGAATGTACAGAGAATCTCCTCACAAGATACTTCATTCTGAAGAAAGAAAATAGTAACTTTACAGTGGAAAACTAGGCAAATACTACTTTATCTAAGTGATCAAAGTTAACAACCAAAAAAAAAAAAAAAATGAATAATGTGAAAGGGCTCCACATTTGTTAAAGGACAGGAAAAGGAGGGAATCCTTTGCCTTTAAGTGATTTCTGTGGTACCTAAAAAAAAGCAAAGTTTGGTGAATAAGAGCAGCTAAATTGAAGTCAGCCTGTCTCTGTAACTTGCAGTAAAAATACTATTTCACCTCTAAAGTATTCTTACCAAAAATGCAGAACCTCAACCTAATCATGGGGAAAAATCAGCTAAACAAAAATGAGAAGTCATTCTATAAAACAAATGGACAGTACTCTTGAAAAGCCATCAGGCCATGAAAGACAAATAAAAACTTTTCATAGATGAAAGGAGACTAAGAAATATGACAGAAGTGGTGGTGGTGCTGTATAAGTACTGGACTGCGAACCACAAGACCAGCAGTTCAAACCCACCAGCCACTCCTCAGAAGGAACAGGAGTCTTTTCTGTTCCCATAAGGATTTACAGCCTTAGAAACCTAACAGGGTACTATGAGCCGTAATCAACTCAAGGGAACCTACCAACAACAAGGAAAAAGGCAACTAAGAAAGTATGAGAATTACATGCAGATGGGATCCTGAACTGGATCTGGACCAGAAAAAGGAGATAAATTGATAACCCGATGGATTCAAAGTCTGTGAATTTGTCAACTCCATTACATGACTGTTCATTTTCTGCTTTTGGTAATTGTATTATGGTTATTTAAGTAAACATTAGGAGAAAAGCTAGGTGAAGAGTATATTCATAGATATGCTCTAATATTTTTTCAATTTCTGTAAGTCTAAAATTATTTCAAAACAAAAAAACATAAAGTGGGGCGGGGAGAATGTGAAAATGTGTAGGTACCTGAAGTTGACCGCGATACTTCTCTGTAAGGAAATCTACTTGAAGATCATGTAAATAATAACGGAATGATTTTCCATTCCGATCACAGAATAAGAGAGACTTATTCACAAATTCCTGCAGTATGTCTTCAACTTCTTCAGTTTCCATGTCCCAGAGAATACATAATACCTAGGAACCATTTAAAACATTTAATGTGCCACAGAAGTAAAAGGACCAGGATTGCAGACAAGGTCTTAATATAAAAAAAGTATATCTTAAAGCTCTGAATGTCTCCATTACATAGAATGAAGCCCAAATATTCCTTAAGATAGAAAGGAGAAGGAGAGACAAGTAAAGAGAGAGAAACTGAATATTTATCCCACTTCACAAGTGCCACTCCAAGAAACAGGAAACAGATGGCTCATGGACTCAACACAGAACTGTTGAAGAGACTAAGTGTAGTGCAACCTCTTCACCCTCCATCCCACCACTTCATTCACATGGATACTACCTTCAAATATTTCTTAACAATAGTCTCAATATTATATCACAGGCCCCATGCCATAAATGCCCAATCATGAGGATGCTCTAAAGATTGTTGGTCTTGCTATTACCTTTGTAGGCACTTTAACATCCTTCTGAAGAATGGAAAGATCTTTGTAATAATTCTTCATGTCTTCTCTAAGCATTTCAACACTTATAGACATGGCTTCATCCAAAGCCTCATAATCATAAGATGATGATTTCCTGATTCTCTTAAATTGCTTATTCTGAAGTTGTCTGAGGTAGTACTGCCAACGATTGGGAAATTCACGTAAAAGGGCACCAATTAAAGACACTACAAGAGGAGAACCTGAGAAAAAGAGTAGTCACTGTACTATAACTACCTTTATTCAAACTTACAATAATTTAAAAATCAGCTTATTCTTAGGAAGCAATTTCTGCTTCTTAGGAAATAATTTCTGCTATATGTGCTATACACATAAGAGCCTTAAAATATTTATAACTCTTACAGGCATATTTATAACTTCTAGGCATACTTACTCTAAGCAAATCATTAGAAATTTTTTTTAATTCATTTAAGGTTATTTATCACAGCATTTAAAAAAAAATTTTTTTTTTAATTTTTATTGTGAATTAAGTGAAAGTTTACAGGGAGGATCATCAGTTTTACATTCAACAAATCATACACTTCGTTTCATTACAATGGTTATAATCCCCTCCATGTACCATCAGTTATCAGTATTTTTACTGATATTCATTTTAGCTCTTGTTGTTTGTTTTTTTCAAACACTCAGACATATATAATAATTTACACCACCAAAGGTCACATTCTGCAAGTCTGCCTCCTGGCCTCCAGCTCTCAATCCTTCTTTCCATGAATCTGGAGTCCTCAGCCACTCCCCTTCTCCACATCCCCATCTCTGCCTCCATCTCTGGTGTCACTGCTTCTCTGGATAAGATCCCACATTCCGCTTGTGCTCTTCTCCCTTGATTGTCCTAAGGTCCTCTGTTTCTGGTCTGTAAGATTAACTACTTCTCCATTTTTGTTACAAAAGTTCTACCTTTAAATTGTGACAGACGAATTTAGTCATGATAACAAATAAACACTATTGAATCATAAGAATCTTAGCCCCATCTCTTTTTATCAGACCCATCTAGACAAGATAAAAACTAGTCAATGGGGACGCTATCTTCCCCCATACACTCTTAAAATCTTGAAATCTTGTAAGCCAGTCATTTCGAGCCTTTACCATCCCCTCATTTTAGGCAGCCAATGTCTAAATTGCCCATCCCTATCTACCCTGTATAAGGAGCTCTGGTTGCGTAGTGGTTACAAATCGGGCTGTGAACCTTAAGGTCAGTAGTTCGAAACTACCAGTTGTTCCGCGGGAGAAAGATGAGGCTTTCTGCTCCTGTAAAGATTTATAGCCTCGGAAACCCTGTACAGGGTTGTTATGGGTCGGTTCCAACTCCATGGCACATAACCACCACCACCATCTACCCTGTATACAGAGGGACAGCATTATTTTTAAAACTGAAAAATACTGAATAATAAATAATGTCTAGTAAGAAAATGGAGTCCTGGTTTGGCACTGTGGGCTAATGCATCAGTCAGTCTGCAAAGTCATTTGATCTGCAAAGTCAGTGGTTCAAGCTCACCAGCTGCTCCTTGGAAACCCTAGACAGGGTCACTATGGGTCAGAATCAACTCAATGATACTTAACAACAACAGTAAGGAAATGACTGAAGAAATTAAGTCACTGCTAATTTTCTGTTTACAAGATAGGGAAATGCTCATGATATATGAAAAGGGAAAAAGTCAAAACTATGTTTATAATATTCTAATCCCCAAATTCTAAAATAATTGTATATGCCTATAAAAAAGTAGAAATATTCTCATGATGCTAATAATTATCAGATTATGAATAATAACTATTTTTTCTTAAGCATTTCAAACATTGTTCTAATATTTCAAAACACTTACGCATCACCATTGTAATGAATCAAGTATTTTTCTAAAATTAAGATTTTTTTTAAGTCTACTAATTCAAAATCAAGTATCTCCTCTTTGATGAAAGAAAACAAAAATTAAAAAACCTAAGCATAATAATAATGGAAGAAATAATCTTAAGTGTTAATAAAGTTGTTATTAAATTGTCAAATTTAAATAGTTAAAGAGTTAATAAATGTTTTATTCTTGCATGCCAAAAGATACAACAAATTAAATAAAAAGACATTTGAAAAAATATGCATGAAGACTAATATCTTTCATAGTTCAACACAGTCTAAAAAATGAACTTAAAATAGTTAAGTTCCAGAAGAAGAGAGAGTCAAGGATCACTTCTTAATATGAAAATATTCAAACAAACAAGTAAAAAAATTAGCTTTGTTAACAGAAAACGAAAATTTAGTCAACACCAGTTTTTACTGATCAAATTTAGAAGTATTTTTATAAAATCCCAATTCAAAAGAACTAAATTTCTGGCCTTCACTATATTTTTTTACTCTTTGACAGTAGATGTCATGTCTTCATCTTACCCCTCTTGCCAGCAAGCTTCCTAACATACTGTATGTGCCCATTAAATATTTTCTGAATGAATACCACAATTCATATAACATTTAAAGTTTTATGAACCTAAAACACTAATTATTCTAAAAACATTTTTAAATGCTTGCAAGTATATAAATATGTTCATTGTTAATTTACAATATAGAATAAATATCCCCATAACCTCCATGGATCAGGCTGCAAACTGCAAGGTCATCAGTGCAAAACTACCAGCTGGTCTGCAGGAGAAAGATGAGGCTTTCTGCTCCCATAAGGATTTACAGCCTCGGAAACCCTGTATAGGGTCACTATGAGTCGGCACCAACTCCACGGCACATAACCACCACCATCATACCTTTACATTCTCTTATAATACTATGAGCTTCTTCTGGCAAATCTGCTTTCTTCATATTAACAAACAGGGATAAAATTTCAAGTCCTTTTTCTTTTCCTAAACCACTCTCCACAGGAACTACATATTTAGAGCCTGCAACAAAAATCAACACACAGTGAGTAAAATCTGATATCCCATACAGACCTCAAGATCTGTTTCCATACAGATTACAGCATAGGAAACCCAATGGGACAGAGTTCTAATCTGCCCTATAGGATCATTATGAGTCAGAGTTGACTAGACAGCATCCAATAATAACAACACATTTAAATATAACGGAATTAAAATGTAAAGGTACTGAAAGGCAAATGGATAATCCTTACCCATTACTGAATCTGTAACACTCTTGTCTCTGGTTGTAAGAAGAATTTGACACTGATTGTCAAAAGCTTTTAAAACCCAAGGATCCCAAACATCATCTAAGATCAAGAGAGACCTAATTATAGAGGGGAAAAAAAAAAAAAAAAAAAATCACTGCAATGAG
This sequence comes from Chrysochloris asiatica, assembly GCF_000296735.1. Classification (NCBI taxonomy): domain Eukaryota; kingdom Metazoa; phylum Chordata; class Mammalia; order Afrosoricida; family Chrysochloridae; genus Chrysochloris; species Chrysochloris asiatica. Next base: position 1,317,683 of record NW_006408865.1, on the reverse strand, counting down.
TCACTAACAACACTTATTTTTGCTTTTAGAAAATAAAAAAACTAAGGAAAAAAGCCAACAGAAGTTTAGTCTATAGTTCTTCCTATTTCTTTTTCTATACTCTTTCCCAATACGCTGCTTTAAATAAAGAAAAAATAGACTCAAATAAGCCAAATCATAACATATTAAAGTTAATGAGGCTACAAAAAAAGGACTGTACATACAACATAAATATTAGTGATTTACTGATTCAACCATTCAACCTAAGGCCTATAAAGAACTACCCACGTAATGAGATTTCTTAATTCAGTCTTTAAGCATGAAAGCCAAACTGAACCAGGACCCTGGTTTGTACTGGGATGACTCATATACCATTGCTAATATCTGGCCACTTTTGATCTAGAAAACTGGCAATTTTATATGTATCTTGTTGTTTTTAAGTACCTTCAAGTCGGTTCCAACTCAGACACCCTGTATAGGATTTCTGAGGCTTTTAAATTTTTGCGGGAGCAGGAAGTCTCATCTTCTCTGGCGGGTACTATGTATATAAATACACTTAGAATATACTAGTATACTCACTCACTACCACTGAGTCAATTCCCACCATAGTAACCCTGTATAGGGTTTCCAAGGCTGTTAATCTTTACCCGTGAAGAGTCAGCTGGTTGGGTTTGAATTGCCGACCTTGTGGGTAGCAATTCAGTGCTTTATCCCAGAGCACCACCAGGGCTCCTTTCAAGTATACTTTGTTATTGTTAAGTGCCTTCAAGTTAGTTCTGACTCATAGCAACCCTGTACAGTTTCCAAGGAGTGCCTGATAGGTTTGAATCTTGCAGTTAGCAGTCCAGTGCTTAGTTCTACAGTGCCACACTCCTTAGTATACTTTGTTGCTGTTGTTCAGTGTCATTGAGTCAGTTCTGACTCATAGTGGTCCTGTATAGGGTTTTCAAGCAGAGGCTGGTGACCTTTTCAAAACAACTTTGCAGTCCAGCGCATTATCTACAGTGCCATAGGTTGTTTTTTTTTGTTTGTTGGTTTGGTTTGGTTTGGTTTTTGCATCTAAGAATCTGTTTATTCATAATGACAAAGTACCTCTGGGTCAATTTCTGATTGGTCTAAGAATGTTTTTAAACTCATCAAAACAGATGGAGAAAAAAATACAACTAAAATCCAACCGTCTAGCATAGAACACTACTTCTGTACACTATAAATGCAATGAAAAACACCAACTACAATGATGCTGAGAAGGAAACAAAGGGACTGGCTTTATACACCATGATTTCAAAGTAGTTGCACTATTTTCCTGATAGTCACTCTTATTTTCCACATTAAGGGAAGTAGGATGATATGAAGGAATCCTGGTGTGGTACTATGGGATAGATACAGCACTGGACGGCAAGGTCGGCAGTTCAGACTCACCCGTCGGTACAACTCACCAGTCAGTCATTCAATGTCGATTAAATGAACAAACGAAAGAGTAAGTGCCGGATTGCTAAAATTAAACTACTAAAATCCAGTCTGAGGTTATACTCATAACACATGCAGCAACTAAGCTACTGTCTCCCTCTCGGCTAATGAAAACTGCCAAATAGTTGATAACACTGCCTGGCACATAATTATAATGGCAATGAATTAACTTCTGAAAGAACAAATAAACATCTGAAGCACTTGAGTTGCATTTACATTTCTAAAACATTAAGACAAAAGATGAGGGTTGATAGAAAAATTCCTTCTGCCTCAGTTTTGTGCCTGTTACCTTTACTTATTTTTTTCTTGCTCTATGTTAATCCATTAGAAATGTAAGAGATCAAGGTAAGAAGCTTACACATTTTAGCAAAGACCACTCATCTACTCAAGAAATACTTCCTTAGAGCTTACAGTAGTACATATGAGACACTGTATAGGTAAGAGGCAAAGGAGAGAAAGGTCACAATCTTAGGCCAAATAGCAGTCACTATTTTTTAATATATAAGAGAAGATAGCAAGAAAGTAATCCTTTTAACTCCTCTAAAGAACAGTAGGAAAGGGGCATAATAGTCTCAAGAGGTCAGTATTTGAGCCTCACTGTTACTTCATACACACATTAAATTTGCTCCTCCGTACCTTGGGTGTTTGCGCAGCATCAGAATGCGCAGACGATCTTTAGCCTCTTCAATATTAAGGGGAAGTCTCTGGGAGAAACTGTCATCTTGACTCAACCGTGTGCAAAGATTCTGCAGTTTCATCAGAAGCCCAGATTTATCTTGTTTCCCAACTGAAACCCAATGCACACCCCCTGGGAAACAATCTGTTAAGAAAAAGAATCAATTAACTTAGTAATTAAGGTCTTTGAACATAAATCTCCCTTTGAATGATTTTTCTGATAAACAGTAGATTTACTCCCATCTTCAATTTTTTCACATCTTCAACTTCTCTAGATTCAGGTTTAAAAATTTTATAGTCTGAATCTAAGAGAAGTTGAAGGTATACAGAACATAAATATTGGAATAAATCTGTTGCTTATCAATAAAAAGGAGTCCTGGTGTGGCACTGTAGGTAAATGTACTAGACTGCAAGGTTGGTTTGAACTGCAAGGTCAGTGGTTCAAACTCTCCAGCCACTCCTCAGAAACCTTATAAAGGGTCGCTGTGGGTCGGAACAAACTCGACGGCACTTAACAATAATCAATAAAAACCTACCAAGTAAAATTTCACAATGTTTATCCTGTGTCATTAATAATCAGTGTAAAGCTAGATTTCCCAACCTCTGCATTCCTGACATTTTGGCCCAAATAATCCTTTGTTGTGAGGGACATTCTAGGATGTTGAACAGCTTCCCTGGCCTCTATCCACTAGATGCTAATAGCATTACCACCAGTTAGGACAAGCAAAAATGTCTCCACACATTGTCAACTGTATTCTGGAGGGTAAAATCACTCCTGGTTGAGAATCACTGATATCCAGGACAAAAGTCACTCTTACTGTTCTCTTATGTAAACTTACAATATGAACTAAAGCTCAAGAATTGACTCTACTGCCGATTAGCTAAACATTCTTTCTTTTAAGCAGTTATAAGTTTACTTTTGTGGTAGGTGCTGTGGATTTATCTTTATTGAGAACGAACTGATGAAGATCCAATGTGTCATACTCATTAAATCTTTTGCATTCTGGATTTCCAGAAACCAGGTTCACTTTTGAATGTTGTCACAGATGGACATACCATTATCTTTGCCAGAAAGAACTTTGAGTTTAACAAGAGAGGCCCCGTATGGCAAGGAAAAACTTTTGGGCTGACTTTATGAGTTGAGGAGCTTTGAAACACATGTTCTTTTCTTCTAGCTATGCATTCTTTACCAATCATTTAACTTCAGTCTCATTATCTGTTATATTAAAATGTTATTCTTCTAAAAAAAAAAAAAAA
>NW_006408865.1:1311629-1313570 GCF_000296735.1 Chrysochloris asiatica | reverse complement strand
CATGTTCTGTTCGAACATTAACTATACAGGGTTATATTAGAAAGGTTATTAGTGTTATGAATCTCAGAAAAAACTTAACGAACATTAAGCTTTAAACCAGCAAGCACTATATAGAAGTAACCATTATTATTATGACCACTACAGTCAATTGTTATTACTATCATTATTTTACAGCATATGTGTGAAGGGTCTTCAAAGAGATCATGGAAAATGTGTATTATTAAAATATTATGCATGGATTTTAAATTTTCTGTGACAAAAAATCTCATACTAACTTGTAACATGTCTGGACAAGATCTCTTTTCAGGCATCAAGAAGGAAGACATTAGTTTAAAGAGAACTCTTATTAGAGCAGTATGAACTTTGCTAAACTGAAGCAAGAATAAACATTAAATTTATGATGAAGTACAATAAAATCATTAATGGTTTATAAATGGGGTCAATGCCCAAAAGATATCAGAAGTTTGAAAATGGGTAACTCATTTTAAGAAGGAAAGATTATACTGAAGATAAAGCCCACAGTGGCAGAATAGCCACATGAAATAGCAAGTTAAATAATCAATCTTGTTCATGCGCTAATTAAAGACACCATCAATTATGAGCAGAAGTAGTAGCCAACATAATAGAGATCTCAATTTGTTCAGTTTACACCATTCTGACTACGTAAACTTTCAGTTCCATTATACCCAGATCTGCTGCAGACAAGAAAAGAGCTTTCAACTGAAGCTTTAGACAAGTGGGATCAGGAGTCTAAAGTACTTCTTTGGAGAATTTTAACAGGAAATGAAATGTGACTTTAAAAGTATGACCCTAAAGACAAAGCACAATCAAAGTGCAGGTCATCCAACAGGTAGAAGTGATCCAGTCAAAGCAAAAGTAGACCATTAAAAATCTATTAATTTTTTTTAATTGCTTAATAAAACATCTTCTTTAAAAAAAAAACAACAAGAAGTGACAGGCCCCTTGGAGTAGAGAATCATCATATGGCACTTCTCGTGTTGTCATCTCTGAAGCACACTTATTTCAGGTGATGATTTAAGCTGCTGGACTGTACTTAGTCATGCATAATTGATTTTCCTCTTGTATTAGTGTTTTCCTGCTAATTGTATACACCTCAGAACTGAAAAAGGCTTCAAGGGAAAGTAAAGGTTTTTAATTGGGTACAATAAATATGTACCCTTAAATTGATAAGTGTATCTGTCATTGATGGTAATTTTGTGCAGCAGTTTTTACAGTGTTTTTTTTTTTTGTTGTTGTTGTTGTTTTAATAAACTCCATTTTAAAGCAAACAAACAAAAAAGCAAGGTTATAGCAAGTTTTTTTTGGAGGCTCAAGGCATTTTGTTTGTTGACTTTCTGGAGAGCCAAAGAAAAATAACATCTGCTGATTGTGAGAGTATTTTCAGAAAGTTAGCCAAAGTGTTCAAAGGAAAATGCTAGGAAAAGCTTCACCAAAGAGTACTTCACAAGACAGCTCCTAATCATTCCTCTCATCAAAGAAGGACAATTCTGCAAGTTTCTGTGGGAAATTACCTTGCAGTCCTGATTTGACTCCTTCTGACTTCTTTTTGTTTCCAAATCTTTTAAGAGCACCCAATTTTCTTCAGCTAATAATTGAAAACAAAGTACACTGACCTGGCCAAATTCCCAGGATCCTCAGTTCTTCAGAGACTGACTAAAATGGCTGGTACCACCACTTACAAGAGTATCCTGAACTTGATGGAGATGATATTGAGAAGTAAAGCTTATATTTTTATTTTTATCTTTTAATTTCATTTATCCACAAGCCTTTTGAATTCCCCTCATATGTGTAAAACATGAACAGTGGCATTTACCACAAACTTATCTGATCAAAAAGGTAAAAGCAAAGAGTACAACAAAAGGTGATATATCCATTGGCATTCACAAATAATTACTTTAAAAACTTAATCCAAAAGAAATA
>NW_006408865.1:1284080-1310064 GCF_000296735.1 Chrysochloris asiatica | reverse complement strand
GGCTACAAAGGCAAGAAGTGACTGTCTTACAAGCTTTCAGGAGAGAGACGAGTTCCAGAGGGGGTGGGGGAAGGTAGACTCGCCACTGAGTGGTTTCCAATCTGTTGGGACGGGGTTGATGAAAGGTGGTGGGGATAAGACTCTTGTGGTTCAATAGTGAATAATTGCTATCAGGGCTGACTGTAAGGGTCAGAAATGTAAAGGTAGATGTTTTGTAACAAAAGGAGGGGAGTGACTGATTTTGCAGTCCAGGAGTGGAGGTCCTGTAAGAAGTAAGAAGAGCGGAGTATGGGACCCTACCCAGAGAAACAGTGATGCTAGAGATAGAGGCAGAGACGATGACACGGACAGATGGAGCGGCTGGGGGCACTGGACTCAGGGAGGAGAGGGTCTGTGGGGTACACCCTTTGGTTGTTTGATGATGCATGGAGGAGACTGTAATCACTGCAATGACATGAAATATGATTTGATGAATGTAAAACTTATGTTCTCCCATGTAGACCCACATAATTCACAATAAAAACTTAAAAAAAAATATATATATATACTTGCATATATGCACAAAGACCTATGTATGACACTATATATAGTAATATAATTATTTAAAGGTTTATACATATTTTAATTCATTTAGCCCTCACAACACACTAATAAGCAGATATTATTATCATCCCCATTTACAGATAAGGAAACTGAGGTATAAAAAATGAAACCAAACCCACTGTCACAGAGCCTATTCCAACTAATACCTGGGGTATGCTGCTGCCTAAAGATTCAGAGGCTGTAAAGCTTGACGGGAGCAGAAGCCCTCATTCTTGCTCCCTCAGAACAGCTGGTAGATTCGAACTGTTGACATTCTCGTTAACAGATCCATATGGAACCCACTATGCTACCACAGCTTCTAAATGAAGCATATTGTTGTTAAGCACTGTCAAATCAGTTCCAACTCAGAGCAACCTTGTATGGGGTTTCTGAGGAGCAGCTGGTGGGTCTGAACAACTTTCCTTGTGGTTCACAGTCCTGTGATGATGCTACAGCATTACACGAGGTATAGAAAATACTAAGCTGTCCACAGTCACACAGCTAATATAGCACAGAACTGGTATTCAAGCCTACAACATCAATGTCCAGATTTATACTATCCTACTATAAGGCAACCTCAAAGAAAATTAACACTTCACAACATATCAAGAGAATGAAAATCTAAGAAGAACATGGAAACATTAAAACTATGAAGAAACTCACAAGAAATAATACAAAAAACATGAACTCAACAAAGGAAGACACACAGAACAAAGAAAGCAGCAACACCACAAAAAACCAAACATAATGGCAGCAATTAAGCAATACCTATCGATAATTACACTGAATGTAAATGGATTAAATGCCCCTGTTAAGACATGGAGGGTGGCAGATTGGATAAGAAAATAAGATCCTTCAATATGCTGTCTGCAAGAGACACATCTCACACACAGAGACAAAAACAGACTAAAAGTCAATGGATGGTAAAAAAAAAAAAAAAAAAACAAAGCTAATTGCAATAAAAAATGAACAGGAGTGGAAGTACTAATCTCAGATAAAATAAACTTTAAGGCAAAAAACAGATTTTATACTATCCTGCCTCCATTTTCATTTTTACAGTAAGAAAAAAACTGGACAATCCCTCTACTTGGCATACAACGATAAGATATAAGAGCCAGGACACAAGTAGCTATATGCACACTGATGTTCACAGCAGCACTATTCACAATAGCAAAAAGATGACAACCTAAATGCCCACCAATGGAAACATGGATAAACAAACTTTGGTACATACGCACAATGAAACGTTGAAGAAAGACCTCATAAGATGGATGAACCTGGAGGACATTATGCTGTGAAATAAGTCATTCACAAAAGAACAAATATTGCATGAGACCACTACTGCAAAAACTCATGAAAAAGTTTTCATGTTGAAAGAAACATTCTTTGATTATTACAGGGGTGGAAGGGAAGGGAGAGCAGTTCACTGGCTAGAGGGTTAGCTCAGGTGACAGGGAGGGCAATATACAAGAGTGAGGTTGGCAGAAGAATGATGAATACAGGTGAAGACACAGGGAGGTATGCAAGGGCTAAAGAATAGAGGTAAATAGTGATATATACACAACCTTAGAACAACAGTGTTCTGTGTGTACATACATGGATAGAGACAGGCTGAATGGGTATAGGAGAAAGAGTGGAGTATATATATAGGAGTTTGAACGAGAACATACGTACATGGGTAACCACAGAGAGGAAGGTGGACTACTGTGCGGAGAGCGGCTTGGCTTCTTCTGTTTGACACAGTCCCAGCAGAAGGAGAAACATCATGCAAAGCAGATAATTCTCAGAAGCTGGCCTCTATCTTCCCTTTAGGATATCTCTGAATTCACTTGTAAAAATATATAATATTGCCATATTCACAGCCTTTTACTGTGAGCTCTACAAACATTCGGAAGAAACAATTATCTCAACTTCAGTAGGTTGAATTCAAAGAGAATTGTATGAATTACTCCCTTTCACAGAAAACCTAAGTACAAAGTAACTGCATTTGTGAGACCACAAAAGCAGATAACAAACTAAAGTCAAGCTGACCTACCCCTATAGACCTCACCACAATCAGTCACCAGCCAGAATTCACAAACCCCTACATACAAGCACCTGCGTAAATAGGCAGAAAATAATGAACTTAAGTGAAGGGTAGTTTTAACTTGGTAATCTACATTTCCTGCAGCAATTAGCCAGGTTGGGCTTTATGGCACACAGCTTCAAAAGAAATGAAACATAAAAACACTGTTATCAAGCAATTTAATAAATACTTTAGAAAAACAAAATAAGTAGATGTTAGTAATACTTTTTACTATGAAAATAGTAGTACATTATGTAGGATAGAAGACTGATAATTAGTTAGTAGAAATAATAAGGTAGTGCAAGCATTGATGATTAATAGAAACTTATGTTACTAAGAAGATGTAATCAGAGGTCTGATAAGTAGAAATGATTTGTGTAAAGTTTGACTCAATCTTTTAGTGGAAACAAGAAGAAACAATTTATCACATACTGGGAAAGGAGATGAAAGTCAGTTTGACATCACAGAAATATTTTTGTCAAGGTTGTCAAATGACAAGGTGTAGGAATGTTGTGATAAACTGTGTAATAATTCAAGGAAAGATCAAAGTATCAATTCATTATGGACTGTGTGATTTTAAGTATAAAAATAAAGACTTGCTGAGCCGGGCCAGAAGAGAGGCAGAGAGAAAGAGACATCAGCCAACTAAGCAGAGGCTCTCGATTGCTTTCATTTTCGCCAACTCTGCGTCTCCTCTCGTGTCCCACGACCCTGCGAGAGCTGGACTCCCACACTGCTGTTGTATGGAGGGGACTGCAATCATCAAGATACAACAAAGCGTATGATTTGCTGAATGTAAAACTGATGGTCTTGGTCTATAAACCTTCACTCAATTTATAACTTAAAAAAAATAAAGAAAAAGCTGTAAACAACCTGCAATGCCCATAATCACCTCCTTTCTCATTGCAGGCTTCTCTAACTGAGGAAGGGGAAAGTGTTTAGCAACAAAAATTTGGAGCATTATACAGGACTTGGAAGTCTGATTACTGAAAGTGAGGTTACTTTGTACCTTGAAGTGACCTGGAGACTCTTACCTTATACTTGTTAAGTGTCGTCGAGTCAGTTCCAACCCATAGCGACCCTGTATAGGGTTTCCAAGGAGCAGCTGGTGAGCTAAACCACTGACCCTGTAGTTCAAACCAACTTTGAAGCCCAGCACATTAACCCACAACACCACACCAGGACTCTTAACCTATACAGTCAGGAGAAAAATTGGTCCCACAGACAGGTTTGAACAGGCAATGAGGGTAAAGAATGAAGTTGCATTATGCAATGGTCACATCCACTGAATAAATCTAGTAAAATTGACAAGGCTTACGATCATAAATTTAAATGGAATTCAATTTGGGGATTTTCTCCTGCAAAGACGGAGGAATCGTCCAGATGAAGCAGCAGGGAGCAAGGAGAGGCACCTACTCCATCTCCTGGTATGGAGGTGTCAGCTTTCACTCAAGATGTGGTTCTACAAAGTTAGGTACAGAGAACCAAAGAGCCAAGAGCATGTGCTACAGAGAAGGAAAAAGAACCATAGGGAGTGAATGAGGTCACAAAAGTTGAAGACAGGATAAGCTCCTAGATTAGTCCTCGGATGGTAAATGAGAAGGTCTTAAGTGACTTCACATGAGGGCACGTTCCTGGGAATGTGGGGACAGAGCCAATGACGTCAATGAGATGATGAGCTTTGAAGAGAGGTTTGTTTATTTAGATGGAAAAGACTATATATATTGAAAGAAAGCGACCTTCTATAGAACTTCCAAGGAGTAGCTTATGGGCTTGAACTACTAACCTCTCACTGGTTCGCAGTCCAGTGCTTACCCTACAGATGCACGCAAGGAGTCCATAGAGGGACACAATGACTCAGAACCAACTCCATGACACTTACCAGCAACAGTGTTGAAAGAAAGGATAAAATAGGGAGATAAATAAATGATATTTAATGACACAGTATCTCAAGATGATAATAAAAAGGTCTATTTTTAGTATTTTGTTTGTAAAAAAAAAAAAGATTATGTGCTAAACAGTGATAGATTATGTGCAATTAAACCTAGGTCTAAGCATGGGGGTGGTGGGGCTGATGGGAGAAACAGCAAGACTATTATGGATTCAATAGATGAGACATCTTAATAAGTCTAAGAACTGAAGCAGTGAACTTGAAGAATAAAATAGGTGGAGACTGGCTAAGAGTAGAATGTTTATCATAATGATTTCAAAGACCAGGGTCCAACTGAGATCAGAGGCTTATATGGCTAATGGGAAGTGAAGAAAATGGTCACTAGAGGTAAAGAGGTCAGGAAATGAGAGGTCAAAGTTTTGGATGACTCACTCATATAGATATCAAAATCACTAACATCAACAGAAGGGCTTACGAGGAAGAGTATCAGCTGAGAACTCCAATCTTCAACAAATGAGTGAATGATGAAATCATTGGGAAAGATTAGAGTAAGAAACCGTAAAGGACAAAAAACTTAGCTTTAGAAGTGAGTATAAATAGTGGTTTGTTGTTAGGTGTCATCGAGTTGGTACTAACTCACAGAGACCCTATGCACAAAAGAACGAAATACTGCCCAGTCTTGGGCCAACCTCACAATTGTTGCCACCCTTGAGCCCACTGATGCTGCCACTTTGCCAATCCATCTCATTGGGGGTCTTCCTCTTTTCTCTGACCCTCCACCTTACCAAACATAATATCCTTATGCAGTGCCTGGTCCCTCCTGACAATCTATCTGAAGTATTATGAGAGACGAAGTTTGGCCATCCTGGCCTCCAAGAAGCACTCTGGCTGCTCTTCTTCCAACACAGATCTGTTGGTTCTTTTGGCAGCCCATGGTACTTTCAATACTCTCCTCCAACACCATAATTCAAAAGCATCAATTCTTCTACAGTCTTCTTTATTCACTGACCAGCTTCTGCATGCATATGAGGGTATTGAAAATACCTTGGCTTGGATTAGGCACACCTTAATAATAGTTTAGATGAAGCAAAAGAGACAAGTGCAACACCTACTCCATCTCCCTGTGGCTAAGTATGTGGAACATAAAGGGAAGACAATTACAACATACTGACAAAGGCTGTGGAGAAGGCATTATCTTCAGGGAACTGCCTTATTTAAGATAAGGCAAGCGGAACACTGAGAACAGGATGATAAGATGGAGCAGTTTCCTGAACACGGAAGAGGTCTAGAGGTTCAGCAGCAAAACTGAGAATGAAGAAAGGGGAATGAGATCAGAATTTAGCAATGTACTTAATAGCATCAGCATGCGAATCTAAACATCACCAACCAGAGACAAAAGCTTGTGCAATAGCTGAGGTAAAAACAGAGTTGTGAACCATGGTTGAGGATCAGTGCCAGTGGCTCAGAAGGCAGACAAGCCCTATTGCCTTATTCCTCAAAGTTTCTTGAAGTTCCTTAGTCACTTTAGGGCAACAGTTATGAAACGACAATATCTCTGAGGCCTCACTTAGAGTTGTCGTTGTTATTTGTGTGGGTGTATATACTTGCACATTCATAGAAAAAAAAATTATAATTCACTCCAAACTGTTAATATGACTATCCCTGGAGAAATTTTGGAATTTACAAGAAAGACAGAAGGATACATGAAGAGAATTTTTACTTTTTTTAATGAATATACTACTTTTGTTGAGTCCTGGTGTGGCCCTGCAGGTTAATGCATTAGACTGCAAGCTTGGTTTGAACTGCATGGTTGGTGATTCAAGCTCACCAGCCGCTTCTTGGAAACCCTATACGGGGTCACTATGAGTCAGAACCAGCTCAATGGAACTTAATAACAACAACTACTTTTGTGGTATTTAAAACACACACAAAAATATCTTACACAACTTGATGTCCTAAAGGTAAGTTTGCTTTTGTTTTTTAATTTGTGTTTTCTATTTCAAATCGTAAAATCATCTCAGCATTAAAAACAAAGTAAAGAAAGTATCCTGACGTAGCTAATGATCGCTTCAGATTTAAATTTAAATTCCTATTACCAAGGTCAAAGATCTTTCTCTCCTAAATACAAAACAGAAAATTTACAGCACTATAAACACATGCAAGAGAAACAGTACCAACTCTTAAACATACAGAAAGATAAACAGACAAGTCAACCACCTGATTTACAAACCTCCTACTGACCAACACAATGCGACACTTAGTTATATCTACTGCTGTCAAGTCAATTCTGACTCAAAGAGAACCTATCAGAAAGAGCAGAATTGCTTCCACAGGATTTCCAAACCGTTATCTTTACAGAATCTGACTGGTGGATTTGAACTGTTAAGCTTTCAATTAGCAGCAGAGTGCTTTTAACCACTAAAAAGGGCTCCTTTTTATTTAAATACTGAATCATTACCTCCACATTTCAGAAACAATCTAAACATCTTGACTATGGACACAAGAGGGAGCAATTTAGCCTTGAACGATAATTTTTTCTGAGAAAAATTATTTTTATTCAGAGAAAATTAATCTCATCTTACTTTTTTAACATGACATTTTGCCTGGTAGCCTAGTGGCAACTAATAGTAAAGAAATCCAGAGGAGGACATGAAACTTAGCTAGGGAAGTGAGTAAATATGAAGACAGACTCTCAAGAGACCATCCTTGCTTTAAAAATTCGGCTCATATTTACAATAGTGTAAATGGTTTTAATATATGTCAAATCTTTACAATATGCCCTACAAATATACAGAATAAAGGGCCAAAACTTCAAAAGCAAATTGGGTTAAAGTATATAGGCAAAATAATTTTAAAATTAAAAGAGTAAAGATGTTACTTTGAGGAGTATAGTCAGTCTGACTCAAGCCATGGTATTTTCAATGGCCTCATTTGAATGTGAAAGCTAGACAATGAATAAGGGAGAACAGAGAATTGATGCATCTGAATTATGATCTTGGTGTAGAATACTGAAAGTACCACTTACGGCCAGAAGAACAAACAAATCTGTTTTGTAAGAAATACAGCCAGAATGCCTCTTTGAAGTAAAGCTAGCAAGACTCCATCTCATGTACTTTGGACATGTTATCAGGAGGAACCAAACTCTGTAAAAGAACATCATGCTTGGTGAAGTTGAGGGTCAGAGGAAAAGAGTAATACTCTCAACAAGATGGACTGAAACAGTGGCTTCAACAACATGACAATTGGGCTCAAGCATGGCAATCAGGAGGATAGCACTGGACTGGGCAGAGCTTCATTGTGTTATGCAAAGGGTCATACATAAAAACAATTTTCTGATATATACCAACCACCACATAAGAGAACAAATTTCTACCAGAATTACAGTTTCAATCATGTTTCTAACACTTACAGCTATTTACAATTTTTTTTTTTAAAAAGGAGAATTTTATTATTGGAGCTCTGGTAGCGTAGTAGTTACGAATTGGGCTGCTAACCTCAGGGTCAGCAGTTCAAAACTACCAGCTGTTCCGCAGAAGAAAGATGAGTCTTTCTGCTCCCGTAAAGATTTACAGCCTCGGAAACCCTGTACAGGGTCGCTATGAGTCAGAACCAACTCTATGGCACGTAACAACAATAGTAAAATGTCAAAAAGCCAACATTGTTATATTTTAATATTCATGGAAATGATTGTTAAAGCAATTAAAAATTACCTTTAGGAAAACATCTACTCTTAAACTAGTGACACAGAGGTCAATGGTGAGAAAACAGATCTAATAAAAGTGTTGATGTTCTTCCCTGACCTCTCCTCACTAACCATTCACTGTGCCCCAAACCCTAAAAACATGAGATCACACACCAAAATAGCTAGACACCTGAGGAACAGAATACTCTGAAAGGATGGAAAAAGTAATCCTACAATTTAAAACAAGCAAAATTGATGTTTTTAGATAAGAACAAGATTAAAAAAAAAAGTTAGAAAAATTAATGGGGAATAAAATATAACGTGATATAAAATATAACCAGAAACCAAATGCTGCTGAATCAATTCCAGCTCACAGAGACCCAGTGGCCCCATAGGGTTTCCTAGGTAATCTTTAAGAAAGCAGACTACCACAGCTTTCTTCCATGAAGCAGCTAGTAGGTTTCACCCACCGATCTTTCGGTTAGCAGCCAAACTGTGGTACTGTAAATTTATTTGATACAGCTTTTCTATCTACCAAATGATTGGGTTGTTGTTGTGGTTAAGTGCCGTCGAGTTGGTTCAGACTCATAGCGACCCAGTATAGGGTTTCTGAGGAGTGACTGGTGAGCTTGAACCACCATCCTTGTGGTTTAAACTGACTTTGCAGTCCAGCGCATTAACCAACAGCGCCACACCAGAACCAGGCAAACTCAGAAGTACAAAACTCTACCAACAGGATTGGTGAGTTTTGCCATCATGCTGAGTTTAAAACGAAACATCTCAGAAGCAGGAACTGACAATTGTTGCAGGGCTACCAAGAAAGAAAAGGCATGAGATCCCTACCAGGAAAAACAGTGGCAGAGATGTAAGCATGCAGAGACACAGCTGGTACAGGCTTCCAAGTCCATGGACCAAGTCAAGCTGAGTGGTTTCAGGCTAGTATGCAGCATGTGACCTCTGGACATTTAGACTGGCTACAGGAGTTCATAATACTTGCCTTAACAGGGCAAAGGCTGAGGTGACTAGATGGCTAAGAGAAGGAAGACAAGAGCAAGGCATGCCTCTAGTACAGCAGAGAGGTGTTTCTAATTAGAGAATTGCTGCAACCAGAGTTGTTGGTACATCCCGAATTACAATCTGTTCACTTCTCTAATAAATCACACAATCAGGAGTAGTATCTCTGAGTTCTATGTGGCCACTGCAACAGATTAGCAAACCCAGATGGTAAACAGAGTGCCGTGGAAGGGAGGGTTGGTGTCAGAATCGAGTAGAGAAGGCTGAAAGGTGGAGGAATGCCTGACCTATGCCTCATAGTTATCAGCCTTGAGCTCCTTTTGAGTCTGATTCTCCTTCCCACTTGTGAAGTCAGGGCAAGTCAGACATGGCCCCCTGCTGTTCTTGAATCACTGGGACAACCTAGCTCCTTATAGAATGCAACCCAAACCAAACCAAAACCACTGCCATCAAGTTGATTCTGACTCATAGTGACCCATCTAGAGTTTCTAAGACTGAATCTTTACAGGAACAAATAGCCTCATCTTTCTCCTTCAAAGTGGATGGTGGATTCAAACCAAAGACCTTGTGATTAGCAGCCCAACACTTAACACACTGCACTACCAGGCCTCCTTCATTAGAACACAACAGATGAGCTAAGTAGCTGATTAATATCCATATATAAAGGCAGATTAGATGATCAGACAACTAGAATAAACAGCTAAATACAAAGGCAAAACTACATGATAGGACTTAAGCAGAACTCAGGAAGTACAAATTAGAAGGCCAAAACAAAACCACTGATTAAAGAAACTTTATGAGAATTAAGGATTTCTCTTCTATTAAGGGCATTCAGGGCAATGTCAGTATGTATGACAAATTAGGGAAAGATATTTACAAGGTATAAAAGCAGTAAGACAATATCTAAAATGCATAAGAAACTTGTAAACAGCACTAAGAAAAAGATGGAAACACCAATGGTAAAACTGATAAAGAATATAAATAAAGTCTATAAAAGAGAAAATCTAAAAGGCTATCAAGCTTATGAAGAAATTTTCAAACTCAAGTTATCAGAGAAATAACTAATTAAAGGCTATCACTTTATACCAATTGCTCTGGCAAAACAATTACAAAACTGAATGATACAAATCTCACTGGGGCAGTGAAGATACCAAAGCCCTCTCACCCTGCTAGCAGGGAATGCAGAATGCATAGAGTGATGCACTCATAAGGCATGGAAGGGAATGCTAATTTATATTAGTGATTCTGCTCTGAGCTACACATACTGAAGAAATCCTCATTCAAGTGAAAGCTTTGTTAGGGTGGCAGAAAGTTGCAAGCAATCTAAACATCCACTGACTAGTGGAATGAATACTAAAAATACATTGGACAGACCTCACGAAGGGTAGCAATCATAAGTCATGGACAACATGTATAAACAGCAACAAAGGGAAATCTTTAAAATGTAGTGTCAAGGACAATATAAAATAAAATAATACCATACACTTCATGTATTTAAAATGTCTACATACAAATAATACATACTTTATAAGAACATATATAAACTAAAGAACATACATTAAAAGGGTTATTACCTATGGTAAGATGAAAGAAAATGAGAATGGGAAATGTTAAAAAGGAAGTAAGCAAATGAATAAATCAAGAAGCTAAGGCTGGTGCAGACTACATATGATAATAGGTCCTCAACTAAACAATACGATGAACTCAATTCTCTGTACTTCAGATCCCACAAGTGTATCAGAATATGAATTATGCTATGTACTGGCTAGCTATTAGAGAATTTTTCAAAACAAAGTGGCTAAAGTCTGTTCTAAGCCCACACACAATGTGTACAATCTTGTTCGTAGAAAATTAATTCCATGTGTAGTGTGGCTGTGGACTACCAAAAGATGAAGTCACACACTCAGCAGGAAGAGCATGGTTGCGGCCTGGTTTCACATGCAAGTTTAAGATAGTAACATCACTTTGAGAAATCGTAATTAGCTTGTTTCTGTAGATTTATACATAATCAACAGTTTCAACTCTTAAATTCCTGCTTCCCAAATAAGCAGGTACTCTGAGAGCCTGCTTGGTAAGCACTGACCTCTCAAACATGCATCGTTTGTCTTCTCAGCCAAACAAAATTCTGAGGAAGAAATGACTTCAAGAGTCATTTGATAAATATCCAAAAGATTCACCCCAAACCATTTGGACCTCCCTGGCTTCTTTGTTCCTTAGACTATAAACAGCCCATATTGCTCCATCTCAGATACAGCACGCAGCCTCATGCTGTATTGTCCAATTTGCCAACTGTCTAACTGCCTATTAAGTTTCCAGCACTGTTATAACTTTGTTTCAACTCTCAGAGATTATTCAACAGTTGACTGTCAGGTTTAACCCTCAAAATTCAAAATTCATCCAATAATTTAGAGCGACTTAAATTCAGTTAGAGTGCAGTTTTTTAATTCTATATACTGCTATCGTTGTTAGGTGCCATCGAGTAGGTTCCCATTCACAGCAAACCTATG
Source organism: Chrysochloris asiatica (assembly GCF_000296735.1). Lineage (NCBI taxonomy): Eukaryota > Metazoa > Chordata > Mammalia > Afrosoricida > Chrysochloridae > Chrysochloris > Chrysochloris asiatica. The sequence goes on along the minus strand of NW_006408865.1, from coordinate 1,298,323 downwards.
CACAACAGAACAAGACACTATCTGGTCTGGCGCCATCCTTATTGTGAAGTTTGAGCCCACTGATGTTGCCACTGTGCCAGTCCATCTCCTTAGAGGTCTTCCTCCTCTTCGCTGACCCTCCAATTGCCCAAGCATGATGCACATCTCCAGAGATTGATCCCTCCTGATAATATGTCCAAAGTACAAAAGACAAAGTCTTGCCGCCCTCACTTCAAAGGAGCACTCGGGCTGTACTTCTTCCAACAGATTTGTTTGTTGATCTGACAGTCCATGGTACTTTCAATATCCTTTTCCAACACTATATTGTAAATGCATTGATTCTTCGATGGAAGGGGTGGGGAACATCTGGCCCAAGAGCCATATGTTGTTGCTGTTAAGTGCCATCGAGTCAGTTCCAACTCATAGGGACCCTGTATAGGGTTTCGAGGAGCAGCTGGTGAGTCTGAATCACCAACTTTGCAGTTCTAACCAACCTTGCAGTCCAGCGCATTAACCCACAGTGCCACACCAGGACTCGAGGGCCATATAAGGCCCACAAAATCATTTTGTCTGGTACTGCAAAGTCAACTGCAGTTCAGGCCATCACATTTTAGGAAGCTAATTTTTAAGGTGATAATTTTCTATGGGCTGTAAATGATGCTAAAAATATCCAAATGGCCCTTAACAGAAAAAAGGTTCCCCACCCTTGTTCTATGGTCTTCCTTACCCATTGTCCAACTTTCATGTGAATATGAGGTGACTGGAAATATCATGACTTGGGTCGGGTGCACCTTAGTCATCAAATGGATTTCTTTGCTCTTGAACATTTTAAAGAGGTCTTGTGCAGCAGATTTGCCTATTACGTCATTTGATTGACTGCTGCTTCCATGAGTGCTGATAATGGATCCAAGGAAAATGAAGACTTCAACGACTTCAAACCTTTCTTTACTTACAATGATGTTATTTATTGGTCCAATAGTGAGGATTTTCATTTTCTTTACATTAAGATGTAATCCATATAGGTCCAACTCATTCCAACCCTATATAGAGTTTCCAAGGAGCAACTGGTGAGTTTGAACCACCGACCTTGCTGTTCAAACAGACCTTGCCATCCAGTGCTTACCATAGAACACCACACTAGGACTCCCAGAGATACTATAAAGACAGAACTCACTAAGGAATGGAAATAATAGTTGGAGCTATCTAATTAGTCCTTATAAGTACCCCAAGAAGCTACCAGACTCACAAATTGATTTCTTGTACACCTTCAGATATGTCCTAAACCTTTCTGTGCCCTTCCTCATTTCAATAACAACCCCAATCCATTCCTACTTCCCAGCCCTCCCATTCCTACCAAGTTTGCATCTCAAACTCCTGTTCTGCCTCCAAACTCCAGCTCAAATGTCATCTCACTAGGATGCCTGTCCTGTCCATCTCCTTCTATCAAAGACTTAACGCTTCCTCCTTTCGATGTTCTGAATTTGTACTACATACAATGCATCATAATTGTTCCCATGTCTGCCTTCCCCAGTAGATTATGAGTCAATTTCTTATACGCAGACTGCCTACTTTTTGGATCCCTAGAGCCCCAAACAATGCTGAACTCAAAGTTATTGTTGTAAAGTGTCATCAAGTTGGTTCTGACTCACAGTGACCTAGTATAGGGTTTTCAAGGAGCAGATGGTAGAGCTGAACCACCGACTTTGCAGTTCAAAACAGTGCTTATCCTGCAGTGTCACACCAAGACTCCAAGTAGCCACTCAATAAATATTTACTGGCTGCATGTATATCTGAAGTGAGAAAATGAATCTATGACGTCTACCTGCAAAAATCCATTGTGTGCTATAACACCAAGCCCTGAGTCAATTCCAATGCATAGCAACCCTATATAGGGTTTCTGAGGCTATAAATATTTATGAAAGCAGACAGCCTCCCCTTTTTCACACAGAGCTGCTGGTGGGTTTGAACTGTCAACCTTGAGGTTAGCAGCCCAGCATCTATCCCATAATACTACCAGAACTCCTTATTGACTACTGTAGTCCAGTCCCAACTTTTTTTCATGTTGGGGTTTACTTACACACAATGTAGGTAAGTTACTAAAGATTTTTATTTTTAAATGTAAGCAGGTGACAGAATTAATTATAGAAATGGAATTACAGTTTAAATTAATACAGGATGCCAAATACACAGCTGAGTTACACACTAATGGAGTCACTACCGTAACTGAGTTTTTTTCCAAGAACCTCCTTCCATATAGTACTTGATGCCAAAATATATACTCAACTGACAAAGGTTTAACTCCATTCCTGGCTAGAAGGCAGGGATAAAACTTTTCAAAGTCGTTTTTCAACTCTACAATTCCCTCAATTATTAAAATGCAAGGGAGACACTTCATTCCAGAGATACTAGTTGCCGTGTGATACACAGCGAGCTTTTTTGGCTTGGCTAGTCAAGTCTCCCTATGACAGTCTCAGCAAGAAATCATTTCTAAAAAATACTCCTAGCTGTGGCAGGCAAAAGGAGTCCCTAAGTGACACAAATAGTTAAGTGCTTGGCTAAAAGAAAAGTCAACATTTTAAGTCCACCTAAGAATGCCTTCATGCTCACCAGCTGCTCCTTGGAAACTCTATACAGGGTTGCTATGGATCAGAATCGACTCAATGGCACTTAACAACAACAACAAGAGTGCCTTAGAAGAAAGACTTGGCAGTCTACTTCTAAAAAACAGCCACTGAAAACCCTATAGAGCAGTTCTATTCATCTACACAGGAAGCTCAAGAGTCAGAATGGCAGCTGGTTTGGTTTGGGGCTGGTGGTTGGCAGAATAACAGCCACTCAAAGATATAAATATTCTAATGCACAGAATTTGTGAATAGGTCACCTGGCAAAAGGGACCTTGCATATGTGATTAAGTTAAGTATTCTGAAATGGGAGCATTATTCTGGATATCTGGCTCAGCCCACTATAATCACAAAGGTCCTTGTAAGAAAAAGGCAAGAGAGTCAGAGAAATTAAGATGTGAAAAGCAGAGGTGATGGGAGCAGGAGGAGGAGGGTAAAGAAAAGGGGAGAGAGACTTTGATGTGAACAGTACACGCTGCCAGCTTTGAAAATGGAGGCAGGGGCCATGAGTCCAAGAACGCAGGCAGTCTCCAAAAGCTGGAAAAGACAAGGAAGAGGATCCGACCCCACCCCAGCCAGGTCTCCAGGGGAAACTCAAACCTGCTGACATCTTAGTTTTAGTACAGTAAGCCCTATTTTCAAATTTGACATCTAGAACTATAAGATAATAACTCTGTGGGGTTTTAAACCACTAAATATGTGGTAATTTGTTACAGCAGCAACAGGAAACTACAGCAACATAATCCCTTAATGGTGTCTCCTTAGTCAGCAACACAGAATAACCAAAACTTACCTTCTAAGAGAGTATGATCTCGAACAGCTTCTGCAGCTAATACAGACTTCCCACACCCTGCCATTCCATACACAGTGACCCATCCTGGGTCTCCATTCAGCTTGAAGAGCTTCTGCTGAATTGCATTAACCAGCTTCTTCCTAGTAACAAAAACAACTGGCCTTTGTGGTACTCCACCTTCACAGAGGACTGTCCTTACTGAAACACAAAAGAAATGAGCTTGAATGAACAGAACTGGTTTGAAATGGTTACTGAGTAGTACCATAAAAAAAACAAAGAAAGTCTATGAATTTCCAATAGAAGTTAAGAAAGTGGCTAATATATCAACTGCAACTTTTTTATTTCTTAGAACATTCAGAGCAAAAGCAAACATATACATTGCAAGATGACTATGGGCAAGATGACTCTCTGGTCCTTTTTTCTCATATTGAAAACTGGGAAAAGAGAATGTTAAGAGAAGAATATTGAGGGAAACCCTTTCATGAAAATAGATTTTTAAAGATACTTATTCTTTCCTATACATAATCACTGGACATGTCATCAAAGAGGGACCAGTCCCTGGAAAAAAGACTCCATGCTTAGTAAGTACTGGACAGAAAAAAAGGAAGACCCTCAACAAGACGGACTGTCACAGTGTATGCAACACTGGGCTCAAACATAACAACTGTGCGGAAGGCACAGGACCAGGCAGTGTTTCATTCAGTTGTGCATGGCTCACGATGAGTTGGAAATTACTTGATAGCACCTAACAACCACAACAACAATACATCTCTATAAATATACAGAACTAGAGAATCACTGTAATAAAGGCCTATAACCTACTTCATTATCTGTAAAAATCAGTATATGTGTATCATGAACTCAGTAGTAACTGCTCCCTGGGCAAAAAGAAAATGTGAGGGCTAACATGGCTACAAATAAAAAATATTTAAAGTACAATTTTTCACATCAATTTTCAGTGAACTGCACACAGTAACTTCAGCAGACTCCATCTATAGCAGGCAATACAAAATCATCAACTTAAAGATTATTAGCCTGCTATCTTTGGTCGAACATTTAATTAACTCACCCCAAATGATGGCTGAAACTGCAGAAGCCTTGGCAAGACCAGACCAAAGATTCCGGGGTCTTATATGGCCCAGAAGCCACACATTCCCCACCCGAGCTAAGTAAGACAAAATTGCAAAAATACAACCAATGTGATAGAAGCGATTGTGGATACAAACCATATGAAGTTATTCCACCAGCTGAATCTTTACCAGTGGAAGAAGACACCACAGGAACGCCACCATGGAGAAGGGCAGCCAGCTCTCGATATCCTTCATGTAGCAGAGCATTGTAGAAAGATATGTAGGAATAATTGTCTTTTTTAAGTATAATTTTAATTAGCATAGCTGCTCGTTGCTGTTGAGTGGGCTGGGGAAAAAACAACAACAAAACATTAAGTTGTTTAGTCTACAACAATTAACCCATTTCCAACAAAAATTAGCAGAAACCAGTACAAGTACTGAAATAAATTCCACACCATTTCAAGGTACCACAGACAATCTCCAAGGGTTTTACCTCAATTTTTACTTTTTCTTCTTCCAATACTGTTAAGCCTCCATCACTAATCATATGATCCATGATATAGGATGTCCTAATGTCTCTTTCCAGGGCTTCTCTATACTGAAGCAAACAATTCCGAGCTTTCGCATCCATCCTTCCTCAAATTGCTCGCTCTCTCTGCTAAGCTGTCAACAACCATGAGCTGTAGGCAAAACACCGAAACGTATGTCAGGAAAAGAAAGATGAAAAGATGTGCAACCTCACAGGCAATCAAGAAATGTAAATAAAATTAGATCTTCTCTTATAAAGATTTTTATAAATGAACAAAACCCAGTGTTTCAAAAGTGTGAGAAAAATGGGCATTCTTAGGCACAATACAAAATGGAAACTGCCTTTCTGGAATTCAGGATGGTAAGATATAGAACTGTTTGAAATAAGGATTCTATTTAACCCTTCTAAGAATTTACCTCAACTACCAAATAGCCAAACCTATTGCTGTCTGATGTTGTTTGGTGACCGTTAAGTCGGTTCCGATTCACAGTCACCCTGTATAGGGTTTCCAAGGAGCAGCTGATGAGTTTGAACCAGCGACCTTGTGGTTTAAACCGACCTTGCAGTCCAGTGCTTTATCGCAGTCAATTCCAATTCATGGGACCTGAGCGCACAGCATAGAGCTGCTCCAGCAGCCTTCCAATGCTGCCATCTTCACAGGTGCAGACTGCCACAGCTGTCCACCAAGGACAGTGCAGGCCTCCAACCTCTGGCTTCTTGGTTAGCAGCTGCGCACTTACCTACTTTTTCACCAGGACTCCTGTTTGACCTCAAGTAAACACACACATACGTGTATATGCAAAAATGTCCTTTATTTAACTGAAGGTATTTAGGTGACAAAAAAATATGAAAATACTCTAAATAGCAATCATTCTGAATATGGATTTTTTAAAAATCAGGGTACAAATATCAAATGAAATATAATACAGCATTTAAATAACACAAAATGTCTAGATGGAGGTAGTGGTGGTGTGCCACTGAGTTGGTCCTGACTCATAGCTACCCTGTGTAGCGTTTCCGAGGCTGTAAATATTTACGGAAGCAGAAAGCCTCATCTGTCTCCTAAGGAACAACTGATAGATGTGAACTGCTGACCTTGCAGTTAGCAGCCCAGCTCGCAATCCACTACATTACCAGGGTGCCACCTTAAATGTCTATATCAGACAGAAGCATAGTCATGATAGAATGCTGAGTGATAACATAGGAATCTGTTCCCATATCTAACACAAAGCATATATAATAATATAGAAGGAGATGATCTTAACTTCAGTCATCAAAATGCCTGGGTTATTCTGAGTGAAATAATCACAGAAGAACAAATATTACATGAATTCACTTATATAGAAAGACAAGAAAGGGCAAGTATACAGAGCTCTAAGTCTGTTTGTGGTTACCAGGAGCAGTATGGAAGGAGCAATGGGAGGGTGCTATTATTGCTTATGGAGGAGCCCTGGTGGCACAAGGCTTAAGCACCAACTAAAAAGCTGGTACTTGAAATCCACCACTCCCTCCCTCCCTCCACTGGTTAGGGCAGACTGCTTCAGTAAAGATTTGCAGACTTAGAAACCCGCTAAGGCAGTTCTACTCCATCCTAAAGGGTCACTATTAATTAGAGTTGACTCCACAGCAACAGTTTATTGAGTTTCAGTTTATATTAGAAAAATTGCATTGATTAAGGGTAGCTTACACACACACACACACACAAAAAAAAAAAAGGTAGCTTACACAATCAATTACTGTTAAGTGCTATCAGTAAGTTGCACACCTGTAAAAAGCTGAACTCACAAAAGTTGTGTGGGCAACTTATTCATAACAATGACCAAAAATATAAGAGCAGCTGCAGAGGCTGCTGATATACAACCAAATACCTCATGGAATCTGGTTACTTGGTATGGAAATTTAGGGTCATGATTTCACAGGCCATTCAGTCAGCTGGCCTAATAACACGGTTAATGCTTCTGTTCTACCTCCCAGTTCACCGTGTAAGTGCCTGGGGTCTCAAGAACTTGCTAGCAGTCATCCGAAGCACAACAATTAGTCTCTTTCTCTGGAGCAACAAACAGTACCTGTGTAATGTTGTTCCAACTCACAATGATTCTGCATATAGGCATGAACTGCTGACCTGGTAGTTACCAGTCGAGTGTTTATCCTACAGTGTTGCACCATGACTCTGGAGTAAGAAATACGAGGCAGAAATTAAATGTGTGGCTAACTGCTTCCATACACAACTTCCTCCTTTACCATGAGACCAGAAATGGACAGATGGTAATTTGCTGCCATTACTAAACATCTTGACCAAAGATTCTATAGAAGAATCTTGATTAAAGGGAGAAAATGCTGAACAGAATTTCACATTCCCATGGAGTCCATACTTTCTGGAGTCATAGAGAGGGATGAACCACTAAAACTCCTACCCTATGATAATCTTAAAATCCTAAACCAGCATATCCCCTAAAGTGTTAAAACCAAAAAGTTTAACATAACTAGTAAAAATGGTCTGTCTTGAGCATTATGCTCTTTTAATGTACAGATGATACAACCTTGCTTGCTGAAAGTGAAGAGGACTTAAAATACTGATAAAGATCAAAGAGCACAGCCTTCAGTATGGATTGCATCTCAATGTAAAGAAAACAAAAATCCTCACCACTGGACCAATAAACAACATTCTTATCAATGGAGAAAAGTTCAAGTTGTCAAGGATTTCATTCTTCTTGGATCAACACTCAGGGAAGCAGCAGTCAAGAAATCAAATGACGTATTGCCTTAGGCAAATCTGCTGCACAAGACCTTTTGAAAGTGTTGAAGAGCAAAGATCTCAGCTTGAGGACTAAGGTGCGTCTGACCCAAGCCTTGGTGTATTTTCAATAACCTCATATGCATGTGAAAGCTGAACAGTGAATAAGTGAATAAGGTAGAAGAATTGATGCATTTAAGTTATGATGTTGGAGGAGAATATTGAAAGTACCATGGGCTGTCAAAAGAGCCAACTGATCTGTGTTGGAAGACGTGCAGCCAGAGTGCTCCTTGGAGGCTAGGATGGCCAAACTTCGTCTCTCATACTTCAGACATATTATCGGGAGGGACCAGTTGCTGGAGAAGGATATCATGTTTGGTAAGGTCTCCACCTTACCTCAGAGAAAAAGAGGAAGACCCCCAGCGAGATGGACTGGCCAAGTGACAGCATCAATGGGCTCAAGCGGGGCACAAATTGTGAGGTGGGCCCAGGACCGGGCAGTGTTTCGTTCTGTTGGACATAGGGTAGCTAATGGTACCAACTCAATAGCACCTAACAACAACAACAACATCTATATGGAATCAAATTGACAACAGCAACTGGAAAGATCAGATAAGAAATTTAGGAGCAGCAAATTTATGCTAAAGGAGAGGAACCATTAAGAAAAATAGGGTGAGAATGGTTTCACAACCCGCAAAACGTCATCAATACTGATTAGTACCTGTAGAAACTGCTGAATTGGTTTGTTTTCCTGTATAAATTCCCCAACAACATAAAAAACATGTTTCAATGGCTTATTTCAAGTAGCAGCCTCTGGAATTGTTCAGTGTGGTGGTGTTGTTTTTTTTATTTATTTGTTGTACTTTTCTATACACATCAGTGGTTACGAATCTGGCTGCGAGCCGCAAGGTCAGCAGTTTGAAACTACCAGCTGTTCCGCAGGAGAAAGATAAGGCTTTCTGCTCTCATAAAGATTTACAGCCTCGGAAACCCTGTACAGGGTCGCTATGAGTCGGAACTGACTCCACGGCACATAACCACCAACAACCATACACATCATAATATTTAAAATAAAGCACTTCTTTTAAACTAAACTTTAATAGTGATTATTTGAAATCCTAATGTTTAGACGCTTCTTTTCTTTATACAACATAAGACTGAACAAAGTTTTGTTGATACTGAGTTTTTAGTTCATGTTCAAGGTGTATGTCTTCACTAGCAAACACATTCGTTACATGCTCACTCTACTAAAGTTTCAGCTGAGCTGTTAAGAATGACAAAGTAACAGGAAATATCTTCTGATGTCATTTCTTGTGTAAGAAGACCCAAAGAAAGAATATTCTCCATAATAAAATACTCTTCATGTTTCAAACATAATGCAAATTTTCCCATGGATCTAAAATCCAGATTGGAGCACAGAGGCTCCATAGGATAAAGCACTGGACTGTGAACTACAAGGTTCGTGGTTCCAGCCCACCAGCTGATCCATGGGATAAAGCTGAGACTTTCTGCTCCTGTGAAGACTTAAAGCCTCAGAAACTCTTTCAGTCTGAGCTGACTTGACTCCACAACACTTAATTAACAGCAACAAAAGTCTAGATTCAAATGTCATAGTTTTTTAAAAAATAATCAGAAGTTCATTCAATGTGAAAAGTGTCTAAATGGGTTCATTAAATATTATTCACTCACTGGACATTTGAGCCTGTACTATTTGCCAGATACTGACAATACAGAGAAGACTGAGTCAAATCCCTTAAGAAATCTGCAATCTAGTATAACAAAATTAGAAAAAACAGAATACCATGTGATATGCAAAAGTTACTTAATGATCAGACGGTCAATAACCATCAAGCTTCAACAATAACCATATTTTTTAAGTCATCACATGTGCCACTTGCAAAAATAGGTAAATACCAGAGGGCTTCCAAAAGTAGGTGGAAAGTGAATTTAAGAAATAATGGAATTTTTCCATGAAATCTTTGAAGCTCCCTTATATTTGCCACATCATTTGTCAAGTTTCAAAAATGCCTAGTACTGCCATTAAACTAATTGGTAAAAGAACCTAATCATTAAGATTAGAATGAAGGCTATCATATTTTTAAATGTTAGTGATGTTTTTATTCGCTTAATTTAAACTTTAAAGGAATGAAATTGACACTCTACAGTGACCTAAAACTAATTTGCAAGTTTACCTACTCTTATTAACCTTAAATAGGTACATTGTAAAATACGTTTTTAAATTCTGCACAAACTGAAATATTTTGAATCCTTTCCCAAAGCTCCCCCCACCTTTTGTAACACACCAAATTACAAAGCCCAAACTTCACAGATGTAAAGTAGAAACCAAAAAACCTTAATCGTTTACTACTTCCTCATTAGCTAATTTCTCTTCCTTGTTCAGGCGCAGAATGGTTACCAAATCATGTTTCCAAAACTTCAGTCTCTAAGATCTGCTACTGAGCCTCCAAAGAACCTAGCTCCAGGCTGGGAATTCTAGACCCAGAGAGGGAGAGGGGCTGTGTACTGACGACCGGGGGCCAGGCTTGAAGGGTGTATGTACCCTTTGATTGGTTGATGATGCATGGAAGGGACTGTAACCAAGGCAATGTAACGATATACGATAGGATGAATGTAAAGCTAATGTCCTCCCATGTAAACTATCACATAATTCACAATAAAAAAATAAAAATAAAGGAACCTGGCTCCAGAAGAAAAGCCAGGAGGCAAACTTACCCAAATCCTGGCCAAGAGGTCTTTCTGATCGTGATGAGCAGCGGGGACAGGCCCGGGGTAAAGGCCACCGGTGCCCCAGACCAGGAAGGCGGACAGCGGGCCGGCCTCACAGGTGCCTCACCTGGGCTCAGGCAGGTGGGCGTCCCCTTCGCAGCCTGGCGGCCCGCACAGTCCAGGGCCGAGGAGGTGAGGTGAGGCTGGCGGGCCGCCTCCCGGCCGACCCCGCCCCAGGACACAAAGAGAAGGGGACCACTAGGACTGTCGCTCCCACGCCCCTGCGGGAGCTACACCCAGAGACTTGACGACGCTGCGGCCACTTGAGGTCTTCGCTGGTCCCTGACGGCCCAGACGCCTCACCGCCGGCTCCCTCAACCTTTCTGGCCAGAGATAAAACAGCCACATCCACTACACCCTCTCCAGTCCGCTTCAGGATTGCAGAGCAGTTAAAACTCGCCCGGCCCGCCCAATCCAGACCGCTGATGCCCGCGAACACAAATAAACACTCCAGGATCTAGTTAGAACAACCGCTGCAGCACTCCACCTTCCGGAGGAGCCCCGCCCTCTGAGACGGGGGAGTGGCTACGCAGCCGTGCGCGCCGAGCTCCCGCGGCGGCGCGCTCTACGTGGCGCGCGGGGCCCCACCCCGCTCCACCTTAAGAGGTCCCGGCGGCTTGCGCCCGCGCGGAACATCAGTTTCCGCCGGCCCCTACCCCCACCCCCGTTTGTTGCAATTGCGCAACGGAAGGGGGAAGTGGGGTCGTTGTGTGCAGGATCCGCAAATGGGAACGGCTGTGAAGCAGCGAGGATGGCTAGGAGAGCTAGAGGGGCTGGTTTCGGGGCGGTGCCAAGCTTGTGAGGGGGCGCGGTCTCCACCCCAGCTTCGGGAGGAGACACGGACGGCCACGTCCCGTTCTCCTAGGGTGAAGAAGCCACTTTGCCTTGGGCTTGTCTTCAGGGCCTCCAGACATGTCCGAGGTGAAGAACCGGAAGAAGTCGGCACCCAGGACAGCATCCTCGGAGCCCAGGAAGCGGAGCGAGGGCGGGAAGAGCGTCGAGGCCCAGGGCGGTGGAGGCAGGGGCTGGGCGGACCCCCGGACAGGCCTGAGCTTACTGTCGCTGGGGACATGCCTGGGCTTGGCCTGGTAAGTGGACGTGAGACAAGGGATAGTCGTCCGCACGGCCGCCTGAGTCTTTGTCCTGCCTCCGGTGGTCGCCACACACTTTAGGACCACATCCTTTGCCCTGGTCCCACCCGGCACATCGAGCCGCCGACCTCCATCCGGCTAACCAATCTCCAGATTGTTCCTTGGCCTTGACCCCAAAGAAGGAGCAGCCTAACTTGGCTGTTTTGTTTCTTTCCCTTCTTTCTTTTAACGTATTTTTCTTTTTTTCTAGTACTTTACTTTCTAGAGGTTAAGGTTTAGGAACGAGTCAGCCATTTCTTAAGAGATGGAGATTCTTCCAAACTTTATATAGCGTCTATTCCATGTCAACATTAACATTTTTTAATACTGATAGTTCCTGCCATCTTGCTTTTCTCCAGGACAATTTTCCTCTTCTTCTTCCCCCTCCTAACCTCGAATGCTTAATGGAATTGTTTGCAACTTTAAAGAGTTCGCTTTGGTTTCAAAGCTGCAACTGTTACTGGTAATACCAGAGTTTGGGGAGTTTCTCATTTTTAATAAGTATTTAGGTATTCTGAATTTAAAGTGTTATTCTGTATTACAGACAACCTTAGTAATGTAAAACTACAAAAGTATAGTAGTGTTCGCTTTAAACTTATGTAATTGTAGTTTTTACACCAAGTAAAGAGCGCAGCTGCTGCTGCTGCGTGCTGTGAGTCAATTCTGACTCACAGGGATCCCCTATAGGGATTCCAAGGCTGTAAATCTTTACTGGAGCAAAAAGCCTCATCTTTTGGATTAGAGCTGTTGACCTGGTCCTTAGAAATCCAATGCATAACCCACTACTCTACCAGTGCTCCTTGTCAATACCCTAGAAATGAATAGAAATGATCTTAAAATTAATTCACTAATTCATTTTCTCCAGTCATTGTCTTTAGGGAGGAAAAAAAAGTACCATTTTATTTTAATTACAATACGGGCAGTTTGAAAATCCCTCCATTATTCACTTATGTTTCAAATATTTAGATCATTTTTCTTTTTCTTTTAACTTTTTACTGTGAATTCAGTAAAGGTTTGTAGAGCAGATCATCAGTTTTACATCCAACAAATCATATATTTCATTTCATTTTACTGATTATAAGCAGTCCCCTCCATGTAACATTAGTTACACCACTTCCTTCTTTTCCAGCCTTTCTGAATTTTAAGTACAAACTTTACCTAAGGGTAAATGCTACCCTTGTGATCTTGAATGATTGATGGACCATTCTGTGGTATGCATTCTTCCCTAGTATTGTCGTCCCTATATAATTATCTACTGCTTGGCTGGCAGCTGAGCCCTGAGGATGTGATTTCAGGTCCAGACCCGAAGAGTGATCAAGGGCCATAGTCTCAGGTTCTTCCAGCCTCTTTCTGTCCAGCAAACCTGATCTTTTTTTATGATTTTTGAGTTTTAGTCTACATTTTCTCCCACTCTACCCAGGATCTTCTAATGTAGTCCCTAACAAAACAGTTGCTAGTGGTAGCTGGGTATCATCTAATTCTTATCCTCTTAAGGATTTAAGATTGATAATCAGTGTTCCATTAGCCCATTGGACCCTGGTATGATGCTGTAGGATAAGCACTGGACTGGTAATCACAAAGTCAGCAGTTCAAACTTCCCATCTGATCTAGGAAACCCAATGCATGGTTGCTATGAGTCAGAATGGACATGAAAGCATACAACAACAACAACATAGTCCACTGGAATAATTGAGTCCAAGTATCTTTTCCTCCAGAAAGGGGAAAAACCAATAGTTGTACCTTAGATAGCTACTCATGAGCTTTTAAGATCCCAGTGACTATTCATTAAAGTTGGATGTAGAACATTTTCTTTATGAACTGTGTTATACCATTTGACCATGGTGTCCCTGAGTTTGTGGTCCTGAGCCCTCAAGGCCCAACAATTCATTCCCTCAAGGAGTTGGATAAGGTTTAAGAAGTTTTCATAAATTTGTCTCCTGTATGTTCTACCGTGGAGTCCTGGTGTATCACTGTAAGATAAGCATTGGACTACTAACAGCAGGGCTGGCAGTTCAACCCACCAGCACTCCTTGGAAATGCTGTACAGGGTCGTTGTGAGTTGGAACCAACTCCACAGCACTTAACAATAACAACAACATACTCCTCCACATTCATGGATATGTTTGCAGCAAAGGTAAACAGCCATGTACAAATACCTTGTCAAACCTTTACTTATATGTGTCTATATTGCTACTCTCCACCATATCCATTCACTGCATCTGTCTAATGTATCTATCCGTAGAGTGCTGTTAAACAGGATTGTGTTATAGAAAGAGAGAGCTGTATTTATCTCTATTCTTTTAAATTAGAAGATAATTTTAATAATCTTGAAGTCCCTGGTTAAAATGTTAAGCGCTCTTTTACTGACCAAAAGGTTGGTGCTAATACCCTACCCTTGGGAACCATTTCAAGAGGTAGCATGTGATCAAGAGCCAATGATGCTCAGGGAGGAAGTCCAAGGTGCATTGAAGGAACTGACAAAGAACAAGGCACTAGGAATTGATGGAATAAAATTTGAAATCTTTCAAGAAAGGCGGCACAGGAGGCACTCTCTCATCTATGCCAAGAAATTTGGAAGACAACTATCTAACCCACTGATT
>NW_006408865.1:1280990-1282750 GCF_000296735.1 Chrysochloris asiatica | reverse complement strand
TGGCACTTAACAACAACAAGAACAACAGCATAATATTTAAGAGTCCGCCCATAAGTGCCTCACTCTCCTCCTGCTGTCTGGCCATTGAGAGCCCTAGTATGGATGCAGACGTGGAGGGGAGAGAATGAAGACAAGGGGGCACTGTGGCAATCGGGGGTGGACATCATGATGGTGGTGCAGAACACCCAACTCAGCAATTTGCCTGTCCAGGTTACATTGGAAGAGGTCACATCCCATATGGCGCTAGAGTAAGGCCAGGGGACGGAGAGGTCATACCTGTGGTTGCCATGCAGAATACCACGGCCCTGGTCCTGAATGTACAGCTTCCACAAGAGTGCTAACAGAGCATTCAGCATATCATTTGGCTCTGTGTGTGGAGGATGTACCATCTGACCTTCACAGGAGGAAACCTCACAGAGGACAGGAAGGAGCTCAAGATTATGGTATCTGGAATCAGAGTAGGTCTCTTTAATGAAAAAGCTGAGGTAAGGACAGAGACACGGGCCAAGCTCTTCCATGAAGGACATTGCCCCCAGTCACTATCTCCTTCACAGAAAGGCAGGTTGCAGTCTCACCTAGATTGTGCTCTGCCAACCACCTCCTTCTCCATCGGGAACCATTAACATGAACCTCGGAGCTGTTGGGGCCTCAGTCCCTATTTTCCCATTTACTGGCCCAAGCTTGACCCCCTCCCAAGAAACAAAAAATCACACAGGGCTGTATGTATGTCCGTATGTACCAAATAAATCTGTTGTGGTTTTCTTTTTTATTTTTTTTAATAGTTTTAAGAAGAAAAATTATATTAGTGTTAAATAGTTTTATAAAAATGGCCTAAAATGATGCTATTTATGAATATGAAATAACACTACTTTGTAGTGATGCAGACAGCTTAGAAAGCTAGGTAGCTGCCCTTACTTGTAAAAAAAATCATTTACCTCTTTACTGAGTTGTGGGATCATAAACTGTTTGTCTTTCAGTCCATTTTACAAAACATGGTCAGTTACCATTTTTTCTTAACTTGGTTATACACTCAGTTCACCAGGGGAGCTTTAAGAATTTCCAATATCTGAGCCACATCCCAGACTAATCAAAACAGAATCTCTGCCATCAAGGCAAGCAATCAAGTCCCTTTAGGACAAACCTCCCTTCAAACTGAAACGCAAAGGAAACACTTAAGCAGGCATGTAACATGCTGGTGACCATGTTGGTCTATATGTGAGTGGAAGTGAGGAAAACGCAGCAGTGAAGATATGGGCTGAGTTCGACTATGTTCCATAGATTCCCGTCAACCTTGAGAGAAGGGGTCCGAAGTTTGGGGAGACTTGGGAACCTCTGAGCCCATGGGTAAAGACCTGGCCATGGAGGGCTAGAGCTGAGAGTGAAGCATACAGCAGATAGGAAGTGAGGGGAGACTCACAAGAGCGCCCTAACTTGCACATAGAATCCATTTGACCTAGCTTCGATGGCTTGATGATTAGAACTCAACTAGAGGAATATAAAGAAATTTGGTAAAGGAAACAAGTGTAAATTGCTATAATTTGATGAACTTGACCTATACTTATGGATGTAGTAGCTCAAAATGCCAATTGAAAGGGGAGGAGTCTTAACATGAAGGATCAGTGCTATCCCCTCTGTACATAGGGTTGATAGGAACTGTCAGCTCAGACATTGGCTGTCTAAAATGGGGGAACTATAAAAACATGAAGTGACTGGCTTACAAGTTTTCAAAAGGGATTTTAATTTCAGAGTGTGCGGGGAAA
>NW_006408865.1:1275247-1280455 GCF_000296735.1 Chrysochloris asiatica | reverse complement strand
TGCTGGCAGCCAGGAGGCAGGCTTGCAGAATGTGCCCTTTGGTTGGTTAAATGATTATATATTCCTGAGTGTTTTTGTATACATCAAATAGAGGGAATAGAAGTAAATATTATTGAATGATGATGCACGGAGGGGATTGTAATCATTACAATGAAATGATGGTGTAAAACTGATATTCTCCAATGTAAACTATCACTCAATTTACAATAAAAACTTTACAAAAAATAAAATAAATAAAACACAGAATCTCTGTAGTTAGGACCCAGGATACAGAATTTTTTGTAAGCTGCTTTTGAATCTTCTGTCTAGGTACTGTGAGCTAGCTGTTTCCCATGGTTCTCCTTCAGTGATTCTTTTTTTTTGATGGCTTAAGATACAAAGAGGTTCTGTTTCTTTTCTGAACCTGAAGAACTGAGCCACAGTAGATTAACAAAAATGGTATATAGATCCAATGGCAATTCGTTTGTGAATTGTGTCTCCCAAAATTATATGTCAACTTGGCTGGACCATGATTTTCATTATTATGTAATGAGTTTCCATTATTTTGTGATCTGATGTAATTATCCTACGTGTTGTGAATTCTAACCTTTATGATGTCTATGGAACCCTGGCGTGGCTGTAGAGTTGGGACTGGACTGCTAACCACAAGGTTGGTGGTTCAAACTCACCAGCCACTCCTTGGAAACCCTGTACACAGTCACTGTGAGTCAGAACTGACTCAGCAGCATTTAACAACAACAACATGATTCTTATGAGATAGAATTAAAAGCAGTTATGTTAAGGTGGCAGGATACAATTTACTGAATTAGGTTTATCTTGAGTCAATGTCTTTTGAGATATAAAAGAAATCAAACAAAGGAGCAAAAAATCAAAGGAGCCTCATTACTATCAAGAAATAGAAGCCAGAAGCAAAGCTCACTGAAGTCCCTGTATTGAGAAACTCGCATAGGCTCAGGGCTCAGGAAGATTCGTGACAAGGACCTTCCCCCAGGGCAAGCAAAGAAAACCTCTCCCTAGAGCTGGTGGCTGAATCAGACTTCTGGCCTCCTAAGCTGAAAGAACAAATTTGTTAAAGCCATCGCTGATGGTATTTCTTTAATGGCAGCACAGATAATTAAGAGACTCCAATTTTAGAATACAGTTGATCCTTAAACAACACAGGAGTTATGGACTCTGAACCCTCGTTCAGTGGAAAATCTGCCTATAATTTCTGACTCCCCAAAAACGTAACTACTAATTACCTACTGTTGACCAGAAGCCTTAGCAATAACATAGTCAATTACCACATATCTTGTATGTTAATTGTATTATATAGTGCACCCACATAAAAGCATTTCCAATATAAGATAAAGAGGTATTCTGGAAAAGTACAAGATTTTCACACCTGTTGGTGTAGCTGTAGTGACAACCTGTTGAGTTTCTTTTTTACGGTGGTCCTTATGCTGGGATCACACATCTTTAAATATTAGGTTACCACAGCAGTAGATGGCACACATCAAGAAGTTAACTTTCTTGTAATGTCATGACTTTTCTCTGCTTCCTAGGTGTATTTCCAGCATCACTAATGGCACTTTGTATGGGTCCCATGGTGCTATTTAAGGTTTATAATATTGCACTAAAACATGATGAAAAATACATGAGAACCTCGCAAGATCACTTTTTACTGGGATACAATATTTACTGGAGAAATAAACTCATGCAGAGATGATTAGCATCACCTGGCATTTTTTAAAAAGTCTACGTATAAGTGGTGTGGCACTGTAGGATAATATGCTGGACTGGACTGCAAGATCAGTTTGAACGTCAAGGTCAGCAGTTCAAATTCACCAGCCACTCCTCAGAAACCCTGTACTGGGTCGCTATGAATCAGAACTAACTTGATGGCACTTGACAACAACAACAATATGTGGACCCACACAGTTAAAACCCGTGTTGTTCAAGGGTAAACTGTACATCTAAAATACACTGTGAGTTGTAGAGTATAAGCATGTGTAGATTATAGACTTTGCATATGTGTTTTATTGTCACTTTGACAATGGCTCTTTTCATAATGTTGACTCTTCTGTTCCTTTTGCAACTTTTAGTCATCAGCACCTCTCCTTTCTACTTGACTGCTTTTCGTTAATTTTCTGTTACTTCTGTATTGTAGTGTAAGAACACTTTTAGAGAGAAATACTTTCTAGATGTTGACCAAATACAGCCTTGAGGAAAATATTAATAGACATCAAAGATCCTGTTGTGAGTAGTTGATCATTTCTTCCTCTGAGATATTTTTTACACAGACATCTATTATTACGGAATCTCACCATCTTACTCAATGGGCTGTGAACTACTCAAACTCAAATTGGCATTCAGTGCATTCTGACTCGCAGCAACCCTGTATAGCGTTTCCATGGCTGTAAATTTTGATGAGCACAGAAAGCCGCGTCTTTCTCCCGTGTAGCTGCTGTTGGGTTATAACTGCCAACCATTTGGTTAGCAGTCCAGTGCTTATCCCACAACGCCACACCAGAGTTCGAGGAACAGCGTTTTCCTCATTTCTGCTGGAGCAGCCAGTACTACCACATGGTTAGTTATTAGTTGTGATCAATCAGTCCCAACTCATGGTGACCCCTTGTGTGTTAGAATAGAATATACTTCACAGGGTTTTAAATGGCTTATTTTTCTTCAGTAGATCATCTGACCCTTCTTCTGAAGTGTCTCTGGGTGTACTCAAACCACCATGCTTTCTGTTAGCAACGAAAGCACATAAACCATTTGCACCACTCAGGAACTCCACCACATAGTTGTTATTGTTAAGTGCCATCGAGAGGTTCCCACCCTTAACAACCCTGTCAGTATAGGGTTTCTGAGGAGTGGCTGGTGGGTTTGAACTGCCCACCACAAAGTTCAACCTGACCTTGCAGTCCAGCACTTTATCCTGCAGTGCTGTACCAGGACTCCCTACCACATAGTGGTGGTGGAGGTGTGCCGTGGAGTCGCTTCCGACTTATAGCGACTCTATGTAGGGTTTCTGAGGCTGTAAATCTTTATGGGAGCAGAAAGTCTCATCTTTCTCCCGTGGAATAGCTGGTAGTTTCGAACTGCTGACCTTGAGTTTAGCAGCCCAACTTGCCACCGCTACTCCACACTCTGTAAATGTTGTTGAAATCTGATAAAAGCTGCAGCTACCAATACTAAAACTTAGGTTGTTTTTACCAGAATGGGTATACTATTTCTTTAAGATTCAAATTTAAATGAATATGAATTAGGCAGTTTAGATTTTATTTTTTCTTTTCTAGGTTTGTATTTCAGCAGTCCGAAAAGTTTGCAAAGGTGGAAAGTCAATACCAGCTACTGAAAATAGAAAACAACGAGTTCCAGGGACTTCAAAGTAAAATCAGTTTAATTTCAGAAAAGGTAATTAATTACTAATTGAATTATTTAGGGAGATTTTTAACATTTTCCCCCCAATACCAGCTCTCCCACTACAACCTCCAGTTTAGAAATTCCTGGTTCCTGTCTTTTTATACCTTTGTTATTTTAACCTTCAGTGAGTGGTCTTCTTAATTCCTGACATCTTTCCTTCAATCCAGTGTAGATTCAGCTTGTATTTTGAAAGAACAAGGAGTTTTTTATGGAACAAATGTTTTCATTGAAAAAGGCCAGTATGCTCATATTCATTCAGTACTTTCTATTTAAATACCAGGCACCTGAAAAAAAATACAAACCAAACTCATTTTTGTCGAATTGATTCCAACGTACAGTGACCCTGCAGGACACAGTAGAACTGCCCCCTAGGATTTCAAAGGATTCCTGGTGTGGCGCTGCGGGTTAATTCGCTGGACTGCAAGGTCGGTTTGAACTGCAAGGTTGGAAGTTCAAGCTCACCAGCCACTCCTCAGAAACCCTATACAGGGTCACTAGGAGTCAGAACTGACTCGACAGCCCTTAACAACAACAATCCTTAAGGAAGCAAGCAGACTTCCACATCGTTCTCCCATCAAGCAGCTGGTGGGTTCAAACTGCTGACCTTTCTGTTAGCAGCTGAGTCACTAGAGTGCCTATCAGGTGTCTAGGAAATTGAAAATATGCTTTATTGTTAGTTATAAAGTTAGAATATGAGTAACATTTATTGGGAAAAAAATCTGTACATCTTTTCCCGTTTTATAAGTATACATGCATGTGTAATAAGAATGACTAACATAAGTGCTAATTCTGTAGCCAGATAACAAAAAATCAAAAACAAACTGTCTGCCTTTGAGTTGATTCCAACTCAAAGCGACCCTGTCTAGGGTTTCTGAAGCTACAAATCTTTACAGGAGCAGAAAGCCTCACTTTTCTCATGTGGCACAGGTGTTGGATTTGAACTGTCCACCTTGTGATTGGAAGTCCAGAGCTTATCTGACAGTGCCACCAGGGTGTCTAGCCAAATAATAGTTCTACTGAAAATAACATCCATGTTTATATTGTGTTTGCAAATGCTAACCTCCACCAAATGGCACTATTACTGTGAATCTTAGAAATGTGACACAGATAAAACTTTCTGTAACTCCCATTCCTCTCAGAAGAGGATCAGCTGCAATCAATAAAGCATCATGTGGGCATTGTCTGGCTCTTTGGGACTGAGCTATCATTGGGAAGCATGCTTTGTTTGTTCGTTTCTTCATTTACTAAATCTTCATGTGTGTCCCAGAATAGACAATGACCTGTGCAAGTGGGCAAGTACGTTATCAAAGCAGATATGGTAGACAGACGGTGTACAGCCATGCAGCTTTATGCACAGGATGAGTTATAATCTCCCAGAAGAGGAAAGTTACAGATGAAATTTATGACACCTCAGCAAATGTCAGGGGATTCCCCGGAGTATCGATTTAGGTGTCTCTGCGAAAGTGCTTCAGGAAGATGATATTTTGACCTAGGGCTCAGTTGGAATCTGTTTTAGCCGTTGGGGTTACGCTAATGAGAGAGAACAAAATGATAGAAAAAATTCAAGGAGCTTAAAAACTTTAGATATACTTGATTAAAAGCAATTGAAAACAAATTTTAAACAAAATTATATTTAAACAGAAAAGTTTGGTGATAATTAAAAAATTCATAGCAATCCTGTATAGGTTTCCAAAGAGAAGATGGTAGGTTTGAACCACCAACCTTGCAGTTAGCAGTCCAGTGCTTATCCTACAGTGCCACACCAGCACGCCGATAAAACAACTAATCCCATGTAAAACT
>NW_006408865.1:1268631-1273116 GCF_000296735.1 Chrysochloris asiatica | reverse complement strand
TGAATTCTTCATGCACAGGTTTCCCCATGTCTCATTTATTTATATTAATTCCTCAATTAATATGTCTCAAATTATTTATTTTAATTCCTTAATTAACTACGGCCCTGGCCAGTTGTCCACCCTGCAGACCTATCTACTAATTGGTCGAAAATGAGGTAACTTTTAAAATGTCTTAAGCAAGTCCTTCTCCAAGCTTCTGGCCTGTATCACGTAGTGACAGACACTGGGGAAGAAATGAGGGCATGAACACATTTCTGTCCTCCACATTGTTGCCAGTACAGGGGAAGGCTGAAGGGAAAACATCCAGATTTCATTCCCATGAGTGTCACCTTCTTGTGTTTGTGCCTGTCTTGCATACTGCCTGTTCTTTTAGTGCCTTAATATGCCCCTTTAAACTTACTCATTCGTTTTCCTCAAGTTCGTTTGGTATCAAAGATGTTTTAACATTACCATCCTAGTGGGAAATCACTTGCCACAAAATAAAATTAACCTTTAAAAAGTTCCCAATGAAAATGCATTACTAAGTTGTAGTCATTGTTTTTGCCTGCCAGATTCCTGACCCCTAGCCTGGTCCCTCTTTGTTAAAAAGGAAGATATACAAGTGGCAGGAAAGAGTGAGAGACAGAGCAGCAGCCAACTGAGACTTTCACCTTGACATTAATGTAGAGATTGTATGTAAATTTAAAAGGTGACTGTTTCTCCCTGGGTTTTGATGCTGTTTAATGCCGTGGACTTGTATATTTAATGTATTGCTAGGGTATTCCTTTAAGAAGGAAAAGGAGCATAAGACATGATCTTTTATCCTAAAGAATTTAGAGGCTTTTCCATCTTCTTCACCTGGTGAACTCATCAGTCTGTTAAAAAGTCAGATTTTGGAGTTACTTCTAAGTCTTTCTTCATTGCACTCCCCACTTTGTACTTCTCCTCTAAGCTCCCTATGTGAATTCTGATGTGACAGTAATAACTATCTGCTGTGATTTTGGGTGGTTGTTAATTTGCTCTTCTTTCAAGCTGCAAACAACATGCATTTCATCTCTATCTCCCTGGTGCCTAATAAGCTAACTGGCTCACGGGAGGTACTGAATCTTAGTGGGACTCCAGGATATATGATGTAAAATATCTAAAACACTGTCTCTCCTATCTTGCCTGTGAAACTGAAGTCAGGAACCATGCTTTACATATTTATCTTTTTATATCCATTGTCAAGTACAAAATCTGGTAAAGAGTGAAGTCAAAATTACATCTACTAAGGGTCAAAGAAGTGGCACAATGTAAAACATTAGGTGCTACAAGAGTTCAGGCTGATAGGGCTATGGCTCTGAAACAATGCTGAACTGAGGAGCTGAGAGTCAGTAAGGACACTTAGCTACGCAGAGAGGAGAAAGTGGCTACTTGTGGAGAGGCCATGGAATTTGGTACTTTAGCCTATTCATAGACTTTCTAACAGTGATATGATGATATCATGTACATAGCAGTTTTAAAAGCTTAATCTGGTAGGAGCATGTAGGATGATTTAGAGTAGCAGTTATTGGAAGTAAATATTAGGTAGCAGTTATTGGAAGTAAATATTAGGTAATACTTTCACTTTTCTTTTTTTAAATGTTTTATTGTGAATTATGTGATAGTTTACATGTGAGAACATTAGCTTTACATTCATCCTATCGTATATCATTTCATTGCCATGGTTACAATCCCCTCCATGCATCCATCATCAACCAACCAAAGGGTATACCCTACAGACTTACACACACACACACACCCGGTCAACCCCTCTCCCTCTCTGGGTCTAAAGTCCCCAGTTGCTCAATATCTCCACGTCATCATCTCTGCCTCTATCTCTGGTGTCACTACTTCTCTGGGTATGGTCCTATTCTCCGCTCTTGTCCCTTCATGGTCTCAGGGACCTCTGCTCCTAGAATGCAGTCAGTCACTCCCCTCCTTTTGCTACAAAACATCTGCCTTTACATTTCCAACCCTCACAATCATTCTTGATGACAATTATTCACTATTGTATCACAAGAGACCTATCTACATCTCCTTTCATCAGCCTAGAATACTTTTATTAATCATCGAAGTCTAAGTTGGATACCCCACCTAAGTTCTTTCATAGTGCATACAGACTGTCTTCCTCCCCAATTAAACTAAGCTGTGTCTTGTTAACCATTATATATATTCTTCAACACAGTGCTGTAAACTTTTGAGAAATTAATGACTGTGTCTAGGCTTCCCCATAAATTCTAAGGTGCTGCTACCTATGTGTTATTGTTTTAAGTGCTGTCTAGTCAGTTCCAACTCATAGCAATCCTGTATAAGGTTTCCAAGGAGCAGTTGGTGGGTTTGAACTGCTGACCTTGTGATTCGCAATCCAGTGTTGAACCTACAGCGCCACACCAGGAGTCCCTACCTATGTGTGGATGTAGACTAAAAGTCATGTACAGCCTGGCCCTCATAGGTTCCAGGGACTTATCATACTTTACACATCCTTAGAACATGTTATCATTTGATGAGGATTGTCACACTAAACAGTTTTTAATTCATATTTACCTTTTTTATAGCTATGAAATCTGAATCTGGTACCTTCTCTGCAAGAAGTTGATCAATAAATCGGTTCCAATAAAAAACTCCTCCAGAATCATAGGATTTAGGAAACGTGGTGGCCTTGTGCCCTGGAGTTGATTCCTGCTCATAGTGACCTTGTGTAGGGTTTCCAAGGCTGTAAATCTTTACAAGAGCAGAAAGCCTCATCTTTCTCCCACAGAACCACTGGTAGTTTCAAACTGCTGACCGTGAGGTTAGCAGCCTGACTCGTAACCATTATGCTGCCAGAGCTCCTTATAGGAAATGTGGTAACTTTTAAAATTAAGTTACCACCATTTCTAAAAGCCAAATAACCATAAAAATGACACGCCAATTACTTTTAGTTGGAGTAAAAAAGAGGGAAATGTGTTAGACAGACGCAGGCTTCTGTAGCATTGTTTATTTCTTGAATATGAGTACATAAAGCTACATAAATATATAGGATCATAACTTCAGGCCTGTAATTTTGTAGCATAGCTAATCTATTAATTGTTTCAAATATATTAAAACAGCTACTAAAGTAATAAATGTTTCTGTCTATAAATTTCTAGGAAATTTTAGACATCTTCAAATATTTGAGCTTGGTACATGTCATGCTCTTGATTGTTCGTGTGTTTCTTTAATATAACAATGATTAAGTAGCCATGGGAATTGTTTTGTGTTATAAATGCAGCTTGAGTCTACTGAAAGTATCCTGCAGGAAGCTACATTATCCATGTCTTTGGTGACCCAGTTTGAGCAGGAAGTGTCCAGCCTCCAAAGCGTCATACATGGCATTCAAAATAGCGAAGAGATGCTCACTCAAAAGATGCAAAGCCTTAATGAGAAATTCCAGAATGTTACAGATTTGTGGAAGAGAAGCCTAGAAGAAATGAATGTTAATACAAACACTTTCACGTTAGAAGCAAAACATATACATTCTCAAGTTACTGTCCAAATTAACTTGGCTGAACAAGGGCTAAAATTGCTCACCCAAAGACTGAAAGAGTTGGAAGACAGCACACTGAGAAATATTAGAACAGTCAAAAGACAAGAAGAAGAAGATCTTCTCCGAATAGAGGAGCAACTTGGCTCTGATGCAAAAGCAGTTGAAAAGTTACAAGAGGAACAACATGCTCTTTTTGCCAGAGATGAAGACTTGACTAGTAAACTTTCCAACTATGATACCAAAGTTGAAGAATGCAAGACACATTTACCAAAAATTGAAAATGCTATTCACTCTGTTCTCAAAGTCTCTCAGGATCTAATAGTGACAGAAAAGAAAATGGAAGAGTTGACTATACAGATGTTTAATATGGAGGATGATATGCTGAAAGCAGTTTCTGAAATTTTGGAGATGCAGCAAACCCTTGAAGGAATTCAGTATGACAATAGCATATTAAAAATGCAAAATGAACTGGGTGTTCTGAAAGGGAAAGTTCATGACTTTATAGCATATTCAAATACAAGAGAAAAGAAAACTTTTGAAGAACATAATCCAGAAAATAAAGGAATTGATGGTGATTTTTAAACTCACTGCATTTATTCTGAGAGCCCTGGTAGAGCTGTAGGATAAGTATTGGACTGCTTGGTTGACAGTTCAAACCCACCAGCCACTAGGAACCATATTATTTTATACAGAAATTGATTAGTTTCATGCTTTTGAGTTATTGTGATATATCTCACTCTATTCTGCATTATTGGAAAATAAATGAAATAGCCATATAAATGGATTATCCAGATAATCAAAGCTTATGTTTTCAAGCACTAGAATTTATTTCAGTTTAACTATTTTATATACAAATATGTAAAATATATTCCATACTTTCTAAAGCAATATCCTTACTAATTTTGATATTTTTCTAATAATTCATTGACCTCATTATAGATTTCACCTATTCTAATGAATTGGGCTGCTAACCTCTAGGT
>NW_006408865.1:1261020-1267821 GCF_000296735.1 Chrysochloris asiatica | reverse complement strand
CATAGGGAGTAAGACATGGACATATTGAAAAGAGATTAAAGAGAAGGTCTAAACAGATTTTTACAACAATGATTATTGCTGTTGTTAAAGTGTCTTCAAGTTGGTTTTAACTCATAGTTACCCTGTATAGGGTTGCCAAGGAGCAGCTGGTGAGCTTGAATCTCCAACCCTCTGATTCAAAGCAAACTTGCAGTCCAGCACACTAACCCACAGCACCACACTAGGACTCCACAGCAATGATAGGAATATAAGATTTTTATGGATAAACTGATGTATTGAAAGTATCTATTTGGAGATGAAAACTGAGTCAGCTTCAGAAGAAGTTGTGGACTTGTTTTTTCTTGTCAATAACATCTTTAGTCTCAGTTATATAATGCAGTTTCAGTAGAATTCAACACAAAGAACTTAAAAGCAGTCAGTTACAAAGGTTGTTGCTATTGAGTCGGTTCCGACCCAGAGTGACCTTATGCTACACCAGGACTCTGTTACAAAGGTAGTTGAGGGTAAGAAGTCTTACTCTGTAAATGTGCAGAGTTTTAGAAAAATCTCAAACTACACTGGGGGTAGGAAGGTGTCTTAGGTCAGGTGTTCTAGAGAAGCAAAACCAGTGAAACATATATAAGTATATTTATATAAAGAAAAGTTTATTATCTTACAAATGTAGATTCCCAGGTCCCCAACAGAGCTCAATAGTCCTTCCCATATATCCATTATATTACAAGCAGATCACACACCCAACAAAGCATCCCTTCAATTGATTGGCTACTTTCACCACTCATCATAGAGCTCACTATGCCTGCATTAGGGTTCACCACCATGGGAAAAAGTACATCCCAACTGCTAAACTTCTGGAAATCCTGGTCTCCTCAAGTTGACACAAAACACTTAACCGTTACAGAGGGCCTATTTTAGATAGCCATGGGTCTTAAAAAATAAGCCTGTAGAGTACTACTAAGGAATATAAGCATTAATTTCTAGAATCTTAACATTAATTTCTTGACTTCTGAATGTCTAAATTCTAATTTGTGTGTACTGACAAATTGTGCTTCTTTGTGTTTTTATTTTCATGCTAATAAAGATTAAATAATTAGCTGGACCATTGCTGTTTTAGCCTCTGTCAACAAATTTGATCCACCCTTTGTATGAGCTTGTATATGGTATAGTAATGCTTACTGAAAGTACATCATTGGAAGGAAGGTGATCTGCACTCTGCAAGATAAAGTCCAAAAGTATTGCTACTGTGGTTCCAGTTCATGCATGCACGGGTTTGTTTCAAGCAAAACATGTTTAAATATGTCTCTGCCATCAGTGGAGGGCTGCAGATAAGTTCTCTCAGTAATGTACTTGTCTTGGTCTCATTAGAGTGCCTTCCAAAACAGGTCCAATCAAAACGGGCTTCCAAGAGGATCTGCTGAGCCAGTTAAATTCAAAACAAGAAGGTCAGCTCAGAAGGCTATGGGGACTGTTTTTTGGGATTCCAAAATGGGTAGTCTTTCTAGGTTTTCTCCAAAAACACAGATAAAAATCATGGGAAGCAGTTTGGTGAGAAAAAAGTCAGGAAAGGTGTGCCAAGGATTTTTTTTCTCATGACAGTGTGCCTCTCATTTGAGGGGTAGCAAGGACTGGCCTATGAGAATTTTGTTGGGAAACTCTCTCACCCTGCAGCCTATTCAGGTTTCTAACTTTACTTGAGTCCCTCAAGGATGTCAAAACTCATTTGATATGGTGTCAATCGAAGAACACAGAATTATTTGGCAGAGGTTGTAGAATGTCATCAAATTGGTTCCGACCCATGGTCGCCCTGTGTAGGGTTTCCGAGGAACAGCTGGTGAGCTTGAACCGCCAACCTTGCAGTTCAAACCGACCTTGCAGTCCAGTGCATTAACCCCCAGCGCCACACCAGGTTAGAGAGATGGAAACATAGCCTTCAGAAGTGTATAGATCTAGATGGAAGATATACTGAGAAACCATAGCTTCACATTTTGATTGTTGTTATTAAGTGCTGTCAACTCAATTCCCACCCATAGAGACCCTGTATAAGGTTTCAAAGGAACGGTTGGTGGGCTTGAACTGCCGACCTTGCAGTTCAAATGGCCTTGCAGTCTAATGCATTATTAACCCACAGTGCCACACCACATTTTGATAGCTTTATTTAATAAAGGTTACTATGAGTTGAGCAATACTTTTTTACTTACCTTCATATAGTGACAGTTACTATACTGTGGAAATTCTACTATGGATAGTAAAACTACCCTTCTACAAATATTACATGAGAAAACTTTATATGATTCAATATATGTATGTGTGTAAATCTCTGAGTAAAGCCGTGTGTGTGTATGTGTACACACTTGTCTTAGTCCAATCAAAACAGTGACTTCTGAAGAGATCTGCTTAGCCACAGCCAGTTAAACCAGAGACTCCAGCTCAGAAGGTACACACACAACACACACACACACACAGCTTTACTCAGATTTTTCTATTAAAAGAATTTCTATAAAAAGGGAAATTTAGATGTACCTAATTTGTCTTCCTCTGTTTCTTTCAGTCATTTAGTTGACACAGATCCTTGAAATTTAAAAACATCCCTGTGTATCCAGTATTCAATTATATTGTAATCCTTTAACAAAAATTAACAATGTTGTAAAACACATTTTTTACCTTTGTAATTGCTAATAATAAATTTTTATCAATTAATTTCTAATGGTATTGAGTTCATCTTTAAAATTCTTTTGCTCAAATCACTATTATAAAACATCTAAATTTCTTTCTCCTTTTTTTGTGAGTTGAGTAAAGGTTTACAGAGCAGATCATCAGTTTTACATTCAAGAAATCACACATTTCATTTTCTAATTTTTAAAATTTTGGGTGTAAAAAATTTTAATTTGTTGTAATATTTTCTTAATTTTACCTAATAATTAGAAGCTGTTGACCAAGTGTACTTTTATATTTTATAAAGAAAATGTTAATATATTAGCCTGTATGGTTTCATAGAAAATGTCTTTGTAATTGTTGTTAGTTGCAGAGGAGTTGATTCTGACACCTGGTGACCCATGTGTGCAGAGTAAAAATGCCCCAGAGGGTTTTCGCAGTTGTGACTTTTCAGAAGCATATCTCCAGACGTGTGCCTCTGGAGGCATTCAAACTGCCAACCTTCCTGCTACTGTTCAAGCACTTAACTCTTAGCATCACTCAGGAATTTTGTCATAGAAAAGTTAATGACACTATTTCTTTCTCAGTTGTAGTTCTGTTTAAGAATCTATAATCTTGATCAAAGTTTGATAGGATACAATTATAAAATAATGATACTGAAAATATCCATGCATATCAAGAAAAATGTCACTTCATTTTTAACTTTACAGCCTTGGAAACGCTACGGGGCCGTTCCACTCCATCCCATGGTGTTGATATGAGTCAGAATCAACTCGATGGCAACATTTTTTGTTTTCTTTTAATACATTTGTGTGCCGGGTTTTTTGTTTTACTTTTTATTGTGATTTGGGTGAAAGTTTTGCATAGCAAATTAGTTTTCCATTCAACAGTTCATGCACAAGTTTTTTTCACAAACTGATTACAATCCCACAATGTAACAGCACGCTTCTCACTTTCTCCCTGTTTCCTGAAGAAGTCTTACATCTTTATAGACTTACCTCATGTGTAACAGTTAACAAAAGCTCTACAAATTCACTCAACATCTGTTTGTTTCGGTTGAGTTATGGAACTATTGATTCAATGCAAGTCAAAATGCTCCATCTCACCTTTACACAGCACAGGAGAGT
Organism: Chrysochloris asiatica; assembly: GCF_000296735.1. Lineage (NCBI taxonomy): Eukaryota > Metazoa > Chordata > Mammalia > Afrosoricida > Chrysochloridae > Chrysochloris > Chrysochloris asiatica. The sequence continues at coordinate 1,264,045 of NW_006408865.1, read as the reverse complement.
GCTAACATTTGGGAGCCTATTATATGTCTAACTCTGCTGCTGTTGCTGCTGTTCTGAGCTGTGGAATCAGTTCTGACTTAGAGCAACCCTGTGTAGGTTTCCAAGGCTGGAAGTCTTTATGGGAGCAGAAAACCTCATCTTTCTCCTGTAGATCGGTTGGTGGATTGAACTGCTGACCTTTCAATTAGATGCCCAATGTATAACCCACTATGCTACCAGGACTCCTTCTAACACTGTCCTTGTTGTTGTTAAGTGCCATCAAGTCAGTTCCAACCCATAGCTACCCTGTATAGGGTTTCTGAAGAGCGGCTGATGAGCTTGAACCATTGACCTTGCAGTTCAAACTGACCATGCAGTCCAGTACATTAACTCATAGCACCACACCAGGACTCCACACTGCTAGAATGTTTATAGTCATTAAAATAAAAACAGTAAGAGCTCCTTGTATCTACTCCATGTATCTACTGTCCCAGTCATCGTGCTAGGTACTTTATATGTACGATCACTACTTCTCAAAGCGGCACTGCTAGCTATTATTAGACCATTTTACGAATGAGGAAATGGAGGCTCAGCAAGTTTAGGAATCTTGCAGTCACAGTACTAGGTCTTTCCATCTCCAGAAGCTGAACAGACAATGTCGCCTGACACTGTTCAACCAGGGAGGAGAAATCACAAGGAATCTGCTATCAATAGGATCATACTGAGAATTCAAACCACAGTAATTCATCACATGTATCCACCACTATTTTCCTGTTAAAAGGGAAGGTGCATCCTTCCAAAGGTGTAACATCCTAAAATTGTTTGGACCTTGTACATAATAAGGAATCAAATGTTGGGGCAGAGTGGGAAAGCAGTGGTAGAAAGATGCCTAGGATAGAATCTTTCCTACTCTAGGCTTTGCCACTAACTGTATGGTCCTGTATGCTTTATTAGGGGAGTTAGTTTTTTTAATTAGTGAAATGAGGGAATTGTACCATCTAATCTTTCAATCTGTTCTAACATTAAGTGAATTAAATTGTAGAGATCAATTAAATTCCCAGTCCTTTCAGTAGAGTTCAAAGATCCTTAGTACATTTCTAGAAGGCAGATTGGGTCTATACATTTTTTAATTGAACAGTGATGTTATGCTTACGTTAATGGTAAGTGCCATCAAGTCCACTCCAACTCATAACAACCCTATATAGGGTTTCCAGGGGAGAGCCTGGTGAGTTTGAAACATCAACTTTGTTGCTCAAACTGACCTTGTGGTCCAGTGCTTATCCTCCAGTGCCAGAACAGCATCTAGCTGAGTACCTTGCAAATATGATGCTGTTGTTAGCTGCCCCAGAGTCAGTTACAATTTACAGCAATGCTTTGCAAAAGAGAACAAAACACTGCCCAATCCGGCATCATCCTCACAATTGTTGCGTGACCGAACCCATCGTTGGAGTCACCGTGTCAATCCATCTCCTTAGTGGTCTTCCTCCTCTATTTCTCTGACCCTCTACTTTTCCAAAAATGTGATCCTACCAATAATACCCATAATTTCATGTCTGCTGAATCCAGCATGAATTTTAGCAGCCTCTTATTGATGTACATATTCAAAGTACATGAGACAAAGTCTCTTCATCCTTGCTTCCCAAGAGCATTCTGGCTGCACTTCTTTCAAGATAGATTACTTGTTCTTTTGGCAGTCCATGGTACTTTCAATATTCTCAACACCACAATTCAAATGTATCAGTTCTTCTATGGTCTTCTTTATTTCCAACTTTCAGATACGTATGAGGCAACTGAAAATAACCATGACTCGGGTCAGGCACACCTTAGTTCTCAAGAACCTTATTCCTTAAGGTGACATCTTTGCTCTTTTACACTTTAAAGAGGTCTTTTACAACAGATCTGCCTAATGCACTGTCTTGATTTCTTGACTGCATCTTCCATGAATGTTGATTGTGGATTCAAATAAAATGAAATCTTTGGGAACATCAGTAATTCTCTATCATGATGCTATTTATTGCTCCCATTGTGAGGATTTTTGTTTTCTTCACATTAAGGTGCAATCCATACTGAAGGATAGTGTTTGATCTTCATCAGTAACTACTTCAAAGTCTTGTTGAGTCCAGTAAGCAATGTTGTGTCATCTGCATATTGCTGGTTGTTGATGTGTCTTCCTCCGATCCTGATAGCACATTCTTCTTCATATATTTCAGCTTCTCAGATTATTTGCTAACCATGTAGATTCAGTAAGTATGGTGAATCAATACAATCCTGGAGCATGCCTTTTAAACATTTAGTATCCCCTTGTTCTGTTCAAATGACTGCTTCTTGGTCTATGTACAGGTTCCTCATGAGCACAACCAAGTGTTCTAGAAGTTTCATCCTTCACAGTGTTATTTATAATTTGTCATGGTCCATGCAGTCCAAAGCCTTTGCATAGTCAACAAAGCACAAGTAAACTTCTTTCTTGTATTCTCTGTTTTCAGCCAATATCCATCTAATGTCAGCAATAATACCCATAATTTCATGTCTGCTGAATCCAGCTTGAATTCTGGCAACTTCTTATTGATGTACTGCTGCAACTGTTTTTTGAATTTTACTTGCATGTGATATCAGTGATATTGTTCAATGACTTCCATATTCTGTTGGGTTACCTTTCTTTGAAATGGGCACAGATGTGTATATCTTCTAATCAATTGTCCAGGTATATTTTCCAAATTCCTTGCCATAGAGGAGTGAGTGCCTGCAGTGCTACATCAGTTTGTTGAAATATTTCTATTTGTATTCATCAATTCCTGGAGTCTTGTTTTTCACCAGTGCCTTCAGTGTAGCTTGGACTTCTTCAGTCAGTACCTTTGGTTCTTTTTTTTTTTTTTTTAATGTTTTATTGTGAATTATATGGTAGTTTACATGAGAGAACTTTAGTTTTACATTCAATCTATCATATATCGTTTCATTGTCGTGGTTCCAATCCCCTCCATGCCTCATGAACCTACAAACCCGCCCCCTACACTCCCCCCCGCCCCCCCAGTCTTCAGCACACAGTCCC
>NW_006408865.1:1257550-1258905 GCF_000296735.1 Chrysochloris asiatica | reverse complement strand
ATCTTTGCTGTTATTGTTGGTGTGAGATGATATCTCATTGTTGTTTTGATTTGCATCTCTCTAATGGTTAGTGATCGTGAACATTTCTTTATATGTTTGTTGGCTGCCCGGATCTCTTCCTTAGTGAAGTGTCTGTTCATGTCTTGTGCCCACTTTTTAATTTGGTTCTTGATCATAAAGTACCTCCTGAAATGTTTGAACCTTGGCCAATTCTTTTTGGTACAGTGATTCTGTTTTCCTTCTTTTGATGCTTCCTGCATCATTTAATACTTTGCCCATAGAATCCTTCAATATTGCAAGTGAAGGCATGAATCTTTTCTTCAGGTCTTCCAACTTGAGAAATGCTCAAGTGTTTTTCCCTTTTGGTTCTCTGACTCCATGTATTTGCACATTCCTTTGAAATTTTCTGTTTAGCTCTTTTACTTGACCATTTCTTCCAGTTGCTTTAGCTTCTCTACATTCAACAGCAAGTTTTAGACTCTCTTCTAATACCCACTTTGGTCTTTTCTTTCGTACCTGTCTTTGGAATGATCTTTTGCTTTCCTCATGTATGATGTTCTGGATGTCATACCACAACTCTTTTGGTCTTCAGTCATTAGCATCTAATGCATCGAATATGTTCTGTATATCTTGAAATGTTCTTTTTTGAAGATGCATGCAACACCATTCCTCTTCAATTTGTCATTCCTGGTATAGTAAATCTTAGGATTGTCTGATTCAAGATGGCCTATACCAGTCCATTTCAACTCACTGATGCCTAGGATATCAATGTTTATGCATCCAATTTTATTTTGAAAACTTCCAATTTACCTAGATTGATACGTCATACATTCCATGTTCTGATTATTAATGAATGTATGTAACTACTCCTCATTTTGATTGTGCCCCATCCGTAAGTGAAGGTTCCAGAAGTTTTGCTCCATCTACATCATGAAGATCAACTCTACTGTGGGGAGGCAGCTCTTCCCAAGTCAAAGTTTGAGTCCCTTGTGGTGCTGTAGGATAAGCACCAGACTGCTAACCACAAGGTTGGCAGTTCAAACCTACCAGCTGCTCCTCAGAGACCCTATACAGAGTCTCTATGAGTAGAACCTACTTGACAGCATTTAACAACAACAACAACCAGCCTAAGGGGCTCATCTTCCGATACTATTATCGAACAATGTGCTGCTGCTATTCATAAGGTTTCCAGTGACTAACCCTTCAGAAGTAGTCCACCTCTCCTTCCTAATCTGTGTTACTCTGGAAGTTCTGCTGAAACCTGTCCACCATGGGTGACCATACTGGTATTTAAAATACTGGTGACATAGTTTCTGTCATCACAGTAGCACACAAGCCACCACAGTACAACAATA
>NW_006408865.1:1216421-1227378 GCF_000296735.1 Chrysochloris asiatica | reverse complement strand
TATTATGTTGCAAAATCTGAGAATGCATCGAACTTGAAATAGTTAATTCTAACAACAAACCTTTTTCTGTGCCAATGAGTCACAGCAACCCTGTACAAGGTTTCTGAGGAGCAGCTGGTGGGTTTGAACCACCAAACTTGTTTAACAGTCCAGTGCTTCTGCTATAGTGTCACACCAGACTTCAAATGAAAAACTTAAGGTATCCTTTCTGTTAGGAGAAAATTCTCTAAAACTAGTGTTTCAAATAATGGATCAAGGCACCAACAAATCATCAACAGTTGGGTTTATTTCAACAGTAAATTTGAAACTCTTGCCTTTGGCAAGGGTACTCTACCAGTAATCATATCAGGAATAGACAATTTTCTACATTGTCAAATATATAAAAGTTCCTTTTGACTTTCTTCAACACTGATCAGCAAGCAGATTCAGTCCATATTTGCTTTTATTAATCTACTGAGTTAAACCAAGTTTCTTCTTCAGAGACTCTGGCATCTCAGGTGGAGGAGGACGAGGGAGTCTGAAGTAGACCTTCACGGAGTCATAGATGAACCACTGTAGTGCAGTCAGAGTGCCAATCATGATGATACGGGCAAAGAGTCCTTTCCAGACACCTGGATCAGATATGAAATATGAGTGAAAAGGATACAATATACCTACCCAAAAATGTTGTTCTTTTTCCCCTGGAAAAGAAAAATCCTACCTTTAAATCCAAGTCTCTGGAGAACCTGAGAAGCACTGCTACCTTTCTCTTTATTCAACACAGACACCACAGAGTCAGCAGGGTGAGAAACAATTGCACAGAAGACTCCAGCTATATAACCGGCCACAAAGGTTACAACAAGCTGTTGTCCCTTTGAACATTCACTTCGGGGCTTGGGAACCACAAACTTGTACAAAGCTTCAACAGTACGTTCAAAACAGGCAAACTTCATCATGGTGTATGGGATCTGCCTCATCCAGAGAGGAGCAACCCCCTTGTAGAATCTAGAAAATTAGGAAACTTCATTTTACACCATGTATTTCATCTAGCACAATTTTTTATCAACATTTACAAAAGTGTCCGCACAGAAGTCAAGTCCTGACAGGAAAAAAATAGCAGCATAACTGCATGCCATTTCTATCAGAATCTAAGACTCACATGCAGGTATATTTCTCTCACATGCCAATGACTCAAGCACCTTTGACTATACAACCAAAAAAGTTGCCGGATGTTTCATTGACTGGAACTACGAGAAACAAAAAGTTTACAAGTAGAACTCAGTTCAAGAGTGACACCCACAAAGGTGGATCTAAGGAAGCATGTTGTGTCCTGATATATGCAAATTCTTAACACAGCACATATAAAGGAATTCAAACAAGCCTTCCAATAGTTTAACAGTAAACATTTATGTCTAATACTGTTACGTGTCAGGTTGCATATATCAAATCATTTGTACATTGTCAGTAGTTCTTTGGTGTAAAAAGAAAAGCTAACTTGCAGGCTCAAACAATGAATTCATTCATTCAATGTACACACTATACACATTAACTGGATTCAGTAAAATTTATAGCCCCCTCTAGAACTATGAAAGGACTTCTAAGAGTTCATGGAAAAATTCTATTTTCTCAGCAGTTTTTGAACCCCCTTGTATACATTCCAGCTAGGTCTTAGATGTCTTTTACATATATACCCACTGCCACTGAGCTGATTCCAACTCACAGTGACCCTGTATAAGGTCTGAGGTTACAATTTTTACAGGAGCCAAAAGCTCCAACTTTCTCCTGCTAAGTGGCTGGTGAATTTGAACTGACAACCTTGTGGCCAACAATCCAGATACTATGAGTCAGGCTCAATGCTGCTTTCTAACAACACTAAATAACATATTTAGACATTAACATATTAGTACACACCCTCGGAAACCCTGTACAGGGTCGCTATGGGTCGGAACCGACTCGACGGCACTTAACAACAACAACAACAACATTCAATAAAAAAGGTATGATGAACTTCATCATAGTTAAGTTCCCTTAATTGTTGTTTAGTGCCGTTGAGTTGGTTCTGACTCATGGCAACCCTGTATAGGGTTTTTCCAGGAGTAGCTGGGGGCTTGAACTGCTAACCCTGTGCAGGTCAGTGCTGGTCCCACCTATAGTGACACAGTAGGAAGCTAGTTCCCTCAATATCAGAGGATTATTTTTATACTACAAATTAAGGCACATGTTTTACTTACGCATTTAAGCCTTCTTCCTTAAACATTTTGGGAGCTGCATCCCTCAAAGTGTTGGCATAACCTGGCTGAGTTTGAATTCGAACCTTAGCAGCTTCCATAGGAGCCAGGGCTATGTCAGCAAAGAATTCAGCACTGGCAGAGGAAGCCAAATACAGCGATGTGCGCCAGAGATAGGTATTCTCCTAAAATGAAAAACAAAGACAAGGACAAACATAAATTGCCTTTGCACTGGCTGTCTTCAGTGACTTTTAAATGACAGTTTTAGAAAACAAGCTTCAGATAAAGTTTTTAAGTATTACATAGTCTACAGATAATACAATATACATAAGACTCAATATATGCTAACTTTATATAATACAATGTGATCCTTTTCTTTTTTAAAATTAGGTGCCAAGTATATGTAACATATCCCTTCTCTTTAAACAGCCTTATGATTTGAGGCATGCCTTGTCCACCCTCGGACCATTTCCTCTATTCTAAAACAATGTTGGGGGTCATATAAAACCTTAGACATCATTTTTGATACTTAATTTTAAGTTAAATGCTTTAGACTTTCATCTATTCCAAATTAAATTACATACCTCTCCAAGCATGTTGCTATACAAGACTTTGAAGACTTCATAAAAGCCAAACTTACAAAGTCCTTGCATAGAGTAGCCAATGAAAGTTGGAGCCCACCCTTTAGCCAAACCGCGAACACCATCCTCTTTAAGTGTAACGGAGAATCCATTAAATATGCCCTTGTATTTCTGGGGGTCCACCTTTAATTTAAAAAAAAAAAAATTTGTTAAACATACCAGAAAGCTTACACTTATCATCAATATTAAATTTGCTAGTACTGTCCTTTTGATTTTAAAATTAATTTCAAAAGTTAAAATACAGGTTTACTAAATGACCACCGTAATGTCTATGGTAATCTCTACAAAGGATATTTTCTTATACACCAAGGTCTAACTCTGGGTCATAATTAAGCCTTTGAGAATACTGAAGGGGCAAAATTTCTAAAACAACAAACAGTAAAACTGATTCTTTGGAATTTCCCTTATACCACTTCTTTCTACCACCATTTTTTCTAAATTCATTTGAAAGCTACTACCTAAATAATAGATTGTCTGTATTTCTGATATATATATATGCTGTTGTCATTAAGTGCTGTCGAATAGATTCCGACCCATAGCGACCCTGTATAGGATTTCCGAGGATGTAAATCTTTATGGGGAGCAGAAGAGCCTCATCTTTCTCCCGCTGAACAGCTGGTAGCTTTGAACTGCTGACCTTAAGGTTCACAGCCCGATTCGTAACCACTACGCTACCAGAGCTCCTTATATATGAATCCATTAAATAGATTATTCTATAAAATGTGAGTTTAATACAGCCAGACTAAGTACAAGTTAAATATATATATATATATATGCCTTCTGACTTAAATTCACTTCAAGAGACATGCATAGGAAATTTTAGACAGTATATTTTATAACTAATGAGGGGAAAAAAAAAAATCATATCTATTTCTGCCAGTACTAGAAGGGCTGGTATACATCACCTTCCTCTCCCTCCTAATATTTCACCTTCCTTTCTTTTAGGTAAGTAGACTTCTAATCCTGTTTGGGACAAATAAATTTTGGTATTTGATTATTTTTGTTTCATTTAGCCTAATTAAGATAGTCATATTGTTTGTTTTTTTAAAAAACCCTCTTATGTAAATCAATATGTAAGAGCCTAAGTATGCCCACAAAATGTCCATACTAAGATATCAAAAGTTATTAAAAAAAAAAAAAAAACCTACATATTACTGTCTGCCTTGGTCTTATTAACAGATTATGAGACATGGCATCATTCACATATACAAAGCCGCCCCCCCGCCACTCTGAAACAACCATTTCAGATATAAAGAACCTACACGTTGAAGAGGAATTCTGACCCGGATTAAGCCAGTCAGTGAGAACAATTTACCCACACATCACAAGACAAAAAACTCAAGTATGCTTTCCAGCCAGTCTCTAGTAGTTGTTAATTCTTCCAAATCTTATTTTTTGAAGCCCTTTAAGATTACAGTCACATGCCACATAACTTTGGGGTAGGAACCTCTGTTAAAACTGTATAAAAAACTCAAGGTACATACAACTATTTGTAATAACTGGGGCTACACTTTGTGACACACATTAAAATATTATGTTAAAGATCTTTTTAATAGATCTGGAATTGTTTATTTATTCATAAGGAGGGGATTGCCCATATGTAATATGGTGTTTGCATAACATTCAAATCACAAAACAGTCTATTTCACAGAATATTTCGTGGAAATTAAGCAACACATGACCATACTTGGCATTAAGTCGCATATGAAAGATACTAAAATTTTGAGTGTCATCTCAATACAAACCTGCATACGGCATTTCACTAAATCCAGAGGAACGACAGCAGTGTGTGTCAGACCACAACTTAAGACCCCACCAAAGCCACACAGTGCATAAAACTTCATGGAGCCATATTCACAACTGTACTCTGTAGTAAAGACAAGACACACCATGCATTTTAATGTAAAACTCATGTTACTGGTCATCAACTTACCTCCAGGACAGTTAGGTTTCCACACAGCTTGTTAGTAGATGACTACATCTTACGCCTTAACAGCCATGCTTCAACAATATACTTTACTCCAACATGCAAAACAAACCTGCATTCTGCATTTAACCAGATCTAGAGGAACCAGTGCTGTATGTGTTGTGCCACAGCTAATAATTCCTCCAATTCCACAAAGGATAAAGAATCTGCCAGATCCATAGTCACAGCTATACTGCTCTGTTTGATTGGGGAAAAAAAAGCAAGTAAGTTTTTCTTCAAGATGACTAAGGCCATACGAAAATGGTTTCCCTGTTAAATAGTATCACACACAGCTAAGCAGCCTTGGCCTCCTTTGACAATTAAGTTGAATAATTAATCTAATGGGAATAACAAGAAAGTCACTCCTAAAATCAAAATGATCACTTAAAAAATAAGAGGGCTCTATATTGGATATGAGTTATCAGTTATATAATCATATTAAAACGTTTTTCAATACAGTTAAATTGAAATTAAACTTCAATTAACTACTGATAAGAACACACACCAGAGTACAAATGAAACTCAGAAACAACACCCTCACATATAAAAAGATTACAAAAAACATCAAATGTGGATTTGAAACTGTTTGTAACCTTTTGGGACTTAACTTAATTAACAGCATGTTGTTGTTAAGTGCTCTCGAGTTGGTTCCAACTCACAGAAATCCTGTATAAGGTTTCCAAGGCGAAGTTGGTGGGTTTGAACTGCCAACCTTGTAGTTTGCAGTCTAGTGCTGATCCTACAGCGCCATTCCAGGAGTCCATAGAACTCACTATTAAAGGCTTCCATTCCATGAATAAGTTCTTAAGCTAAACTCAAAATAGTTCATTTTCTGTGGTTTTTTCAGTTTTGATTACCATTGTCGTATCTTTATAAAGGGTGGAAACATTACATATAAACTTCCAGATACATTTTAACACTGCTGGGAAGTACAGTTTGTCTCAGCACATGACCTTAGGTGAAGGACTACCTGCACACATACAGTTCTGTAGTCAAATACATTTAACAATTCAAAGATGACATTAGCTTTCAGATTTAGAACTGAAGGATGGATTGACAGTATGATTTTTAACCCACACTAATGTCATGACTCCTACAATTTGGTTTCCAAGTTTGTCAGTGGGAGTGAAATACACACAAAGCTGGGCCCAACTCCTATGAGTCCCGGGAGAAAAGGCCAGAAGGAGGCCAAACGACAGCCAAGGCCGCCGGCCTGCAGTCCACCTCGGACTTCAAGTTTCCTCCCCTACCAAGGCCCTCCTGTCTGCGGTCACCCAATGTCAGACTTAGGGAACGTTTAATGGAAGGAAAGGTGGACTCGCGCCAAATCTCAGAGCAGGTCACCGCTAGATCTGCGTGTGGCCGTGCCTAGGCCGGCGGGGCAGGTGGGTGAAGACCCCAAGCTACGCCCCACAGCCGCTCCACCTCGAGGGCGTGGAGGTCACAGTGGACGCTGGGTTCAGGCCCTTCCTTCCACGCCCTTGAAGGAGGGGCCAAGGACTGGACACCCGGCCTAAAGCGGAAAGGGGTGACATCCCGGGACAGACAACCGAGGGCGCCCTTCCCTGTCCTCCAGGTCCGGCCCAGGCCTCGCAGGCAGAACGCGTCGCCAGCGGGCCGACTCTGACCTTACCTTCCACGGCGGCGGCCGCCAGGTTGCGGGAGCGGCGGGGCAGGCCTGGGGACCCAGCGGGACTGCTGCGGGGCTCCGACGGGCCATCGTGCACCAACTGCATGTGCGGCGCCTTGAAGGGGTTAGCCCGTGCCAGGTGTGCCACGGACGAGAACATCTTCTAGGGAAAGAGGGAACGAAATTCGAAGGATAGATGAAGGGGTCGGTCAAGCTGCGCAATCACAGGCGTCCAGGGACCCCAGTCATGGCATTCTTCCCGCCCCCGCGCCCTTGAGGAGGTCATGGCACTACCCTAAAGTAGACCGTGCTCTAACGGGCCTACGGCCAAAGCAGTAGTCCCCCAGGGATTCTAAGCTCCGTTCCCCGCACCCACCGTGGGGAGGCCGGGTAACACTCACTGCCTAAGATGGCGAACACCCGTCCGATCCCACAGAAAGACTGCGGCTCACAGAGACAGAATGCCCTCCCAGCCGGCAGATCTGTGCCCTTCGCGCGTCGTCAGCGTGACGCACACAGCGCGTCAACTACAGGCACGCAGTGCTCATTGGTGGAGAAGAGCGTCGAGACCGTTGCGTCATCGCGTTTTCCTAGCAACCCTTTCCCCGCCCCCGCTTGCCTTAGCCCTTCCGGCCCGACTTCTGCGCATAAGGATTCGGTTTGCGCAGGCGCGCATTCCAGGCCCTGTCTTTGAGAGGTGTAGGTCTTGTGCTTTGTACTGTGCTTATTGTCCTTTCACCTTCAGGCGTCTCACCTTGACGCCAGGACTTCTGTTCTTTTCATTTAAGTGATTTGTAGTATGTAGTTATTAAGTGGTCTCGAGTGGGTTCCAACTCATGGGAACATACTTATGTACACCTAAACGAAACACACTGAACTCCTATCCTGCTCAATTGTTGCAGCTATGGTTCCTCGTCGAGGGTCTTCCTCTTTTTTGCTGATCCTTTAGTTTGTCGTATATGTGTTATTGTTAAGTACCTTCCAGTTGATCCCGACCCATAGTAACCCTATATAGGGTTTGTGAGGAGCTGCTGGTGAGCTTGAACTGCCAACCTTGCAGGGTATACCCTTTGAAACGATATACGATAGAATGAATGTAAAACTAATGTTCTTCCATGTAAACTATCGCATAATTCACAATAAAACATTACAAAAAAAAAAAAAAAAAAACTACAGGATTTTGTGTCACAGCTTCTAACATTACAAGATTTTTTTCCCCCTCGTTTTTAAAAAAATGCCTTTGGTTGGCTTGTTTGCATTTCCTTTCAGACAGTGAGAGAACATTTTTAAAGGATGTGTACAACAAGAACTCGTAATATAAACGTCTTCAGTTTTATCATAACAGCCTATATTGATCTATGCCAAGAAGTTTGGAAGACAGCTACATCCATATTTGTGCCTGTTCCAAAGAGGGGTGGCCAGACGGAATGCAAAAATCATCGAATAATATCGTTAATAGCACATACAAGAAAAATTTTGCTTAAGATAATTCAAAACTGGCTGTAACAGTACATCACCAGGGAACTGCCAGAAAACCAATCTGGATTCAGAAAAGGATGTGAAACTAGGGATATCATTGCTGGTATTTGATAGATCTAGACTGAAAGCAGAGAATACCAGAAAGTTGTTATTTGTGCTTTATTGACTACGCAAAAGTTTTTTACTTGTGTGGATCTTGACAAGCTTTAGATAACATTGCAAAGAATGGTTATTCCAGAGCACTTCATTGTACACATGAAGAACCTGTCATTCAGACAAAAGTAGGGGTTACAGAATAGTTTCAAATCATAAAGGGGTTACGCCAGGGTTGTATTCTTTCACCATATTTATTTAATCTGTATGCTGAGCAAATAATCCAAAAACTGGATTATATGAAGAAGAACATGGTATCAGGATTAGAGGAAGACTCATTAACAACTTGAGATATGCAGATGAAACAACCTTGCTTGCTGAAAGCGAAGAGGACTTAAAATACTTACTGATGAGGATGTGGATCAAAGGCCACATACTTCCATATGTATGTATGTAAAAAAAAAAAAAATAGAAGTTGTCAAAGACTTCATTTTGTATGGATCCTCAATAAACCCCCATGGAAGCAGCAGCCAAGAAGTCAAATGATGTATTGCATTAGGCAATCTGCTGCACAAAACCTTTTTCAAATATTCAAGAGCAAAGATACTAGTTTGAAGATTAGGTGCACCTGACTTAAATGATAGTATTTTCAGCCACCTTATATGCATGTGAAAATTTGACAATGAATAAGGAAGATTGCAGAAGAATTGATGCATTTGAGTTATGGTGTTAGAGAAAACTGAAAGTACCAAGGACTGCCAGAACACACAAATTTGTGTTGGAAGAAGTATAGCCAGAATGTTCCTTAGAAACCAGGAAGGTGAGAGACTTCATTTCTCATTTGTTGTTGTTAGGTGCCATCAAGTCAGTACTGACTCATAGCACAACAGAACTCATACCACAACAGAACGAAACTCTGCCCAAACCTGGGCCAACCTCACAATTATTGCCACCCTTGTGCCCATTGATGCTGCCACTCTGCCAATCCATCTCGCTGGGGGTCTTCCTCTCTATCTCTGACCCTCCATCTTACCAAACATGATATCCATCCCCAGCAACGGATCCCTCCTGACAATATGTCCAAAGTGTGTGAGACAAAGTTTGGCCATCTTGGCCTCCAAGGAGTACTCTGGTTGCACTTCTTCAAACACAGATCTGTTGGTTCTTTTGGCAGCCCATGGCACTTTCAATATTCTCCTCCAACACCATAACTCAAAAGCATCAATTCTTCTACAGTCTTCCTTATTCACTGTCCAGCTTTCGCATGCGTATGAGGTTATTGAAAATACCATGGCTTGGGTCAGGCGCACCTTAGTCCTCAAGCTGACATCTTTGCTCTTCAACACTTTCAAAAGGTCTTGTGCAGCAGATTTGCCTAATGCACTACATTATTTGATTTCTTGACTGCTGCTTCCATGAGTGTTGATAGTTGATCCAAGAAGAATGAAGTCCTTGACAACTTCAATCTTTTCTCCGTTGACAAGAACGTTGTTTGAAGACAGACTAGGAGGAAGGAGTGACGAACTGCTTCTGAATATTTAGTCACTGAAAACCTTATGAATAGCAGAGAGACACTGTCATTTCTCATACTTTGGATATATTATCAAGAGGGACCAGTCCCTGGAGAAGGACATCATGCTTGATAAAGTGGAGGGTCAACAAAAAAGAGGAAGACCCTCAACAAGATGGATTGTCACAGTGGCAGCAGCAATGGGCTCAAGCGTAACAGTTGGGAGGATGGCACAGGACCAGGCAGTGTTTGGTTCTGTTGTACACAGGATAGTTATGAGTTGGAAGCAACTCAATGGAACCTAACAACAACAACAACCTAGGCAATCAGGTTAGTGCATTTTTCAACTTTATCAGCCATTACTTCCCTTCTTGTGCTCTCTATTCCTGAATTCTTCCTCTGACTTGGGCTGTTCTGCTAGTCTGTAAGATGACACTTCTCCACAAACTGGCCCTCATCACATGCACACTTGTGAATGCCTAAATTCTACCTGTGCGTCTTAACTCAGCCTGCTGCTACTTCTATAAATATGTGATTGCGATCCCAGAGACATATTATCCAATAAGCAAGGTAAACACGAGCTTAATTGTGCTTACTTACTAATCAAGGAGCTCTGGTAGCGTAGTGGTTACGAATTGGGTTGTGAACCTCAAGGTCAGCAGTCTGAAACTACCAGCTGTTCTGCGGGAGAAAGATGAGACTTTCTGCTCCCGTAAAGACTGACAGCCTCGGAAACCCTGTACAGGGTCGCTTTGAGTCAGAACTGACTCCCCAGCACATAACAACAACAACAACATTAATCTATAGTGAACAGTTTTATCACATCAAAGATATGGCTGGCATCTTTTTCTCCCAACCTCTTCCAACAGAATCAATGCCTCTTTTCAAATGTATAATTCCTAACTGGGACAAAATACCTAGTACTGTAGGTAAGCACAGGCTTACTTGTGAAATGTTTTACATGTCAGGCCTTCCCTCATTTTACACTTAAGAAACAGATTCATACAGATCAAGAAAATTCCCAAGGTTACTTTACCTACCAAAAAGCTGGGGAAATGGTTTAAGTCAGAAGTCTGATTCCTACTAAGCTGTTCCTGAGGCATCCTAGTGGTACAGTGGTTAAAGCCCCTGAGTGCTAACTGAAAGGTTTGAACCCACTAACTGCTTCACAAGAGAACGATATGGAAGTCTGCTTCTGTAAAGATTTACAACCTTGGAAATCCCATCAGGCAGTTCTACTCTGTCCTGTTGGGTCACTACAAGTCAGAATCAACTCAAAGGGTTTGGTAGATGGTACCTACTTAGGTAGGACCTCACAAGCAAAGCTGAGGAGTTTGATCCTGTCATGTAAACAAAGGGAGGCACTAAAGGTTTTTCCTTCCTTTGTTAATTACTTTAAGATATTTTTCTCATAAACCCCCTTCCAAGACT
>NW_006408865.1:1201773-1213436 GCF_000296735.1 Chrysochloris asiatica | reverse complement strand
AGACGTTTTATAGCAAGGAAGGGAGGGAATAACTTTCCAGTCTAGGAGCGGAGGTCCCTAGGACCATCAACAGAGAAGAACCGAGAGCGGGACCCTACCCAGAGAAGTAGTGATGTCTGAGATGGGCGCAGAGACAATGACGTGGAGCAATGGAGCAGCTGGGGACTTTAGATCCAGAGAGGAAGAGCAACTGTGTGCTGAAGACTGGGGGGGAGGGGAGGGAGATAGTGTAGGGGGCAACCCTTTGGTTGGTTGATGATGCATGGAGGGGACTGTAACCATGGCAATAATACGATGTACGATAGAATGAATGTAAAACTAATGTTCTCCCATGTAAACTATCATATAATTCACAATAAAACACTAAAAAAAAAGTTATGACTTTAGTAAATCCTCCCACTACTCTCTCTCCAACACTAATCACGGCTTTCATCTGTTACCAGTTTGTCTGCTAGAAAAGCTGGTATCCTTCACTAGGCTTTGCCCAGGACTCAAGATGGTGGAGAACCAGTGGTAGCTGAAGAATTTGCAGGTACAGCCTTACCTCATGTCAACAAAATGAGCCAGCAGGTTAGTGACAATGTGTATGAGCTACAACAGCATCTGGTGTCCTGTTCCAGCCATCAGATTGTAATGGCTGCTGCTTCACGTCTACCTTCCAAATAGCAAACAGATTTCTCTTTTAACTAACTCAAAACTGAGCAAATAGTCATAATAAACTACAGATAACATTGCAAAGACTAGGTATTACAGAACATTTGATTGTGCTCATAAGGAACCTGTACATAGACCAAGATACAGTCACTTGAACAGAACAAGAGGATACTGAATGGTTTAAAATTAAGAAAGGTGTGTACCATGGTTATATGCTTTGACCATACTTATTCAATCTATATGTTAAGCATATCAAAAATCCTCCCAATTGGACCAATAACTAACAACATATAAATGGAGAAAAGATTGAAGTTGTCAAAGGCTTCATTTTGCTTGGATCCACCATCAACACTCATGGAAGCAGCAGCCAAGAAATCAAACAACAGATTGCACAAGTCCTCTTTTTTTTTTTTTTTTTAAAGGTTTTATTATGAATTAAGTGACAGTTTGCATTGTAGAAAATCAGTTTTGCCCTCAACCAATTGTATTTTGCTTCATTACAATGATTCCAATCCTCCCCATGCACCAACGGTTAACAGTATTTACCTCTATTCCCTTGTTTTTTTATGTACACAAAAGCATGCAGGAATATATAATCACTTACACAACCAAAGGGCATGTTTTTGCAAGACAACCTCCTGCCCGCCAGCACTCAGTCTTTCTCTTTCCACGAGTCTAGAGTCCTCAGCTGCTCTATCTCTCCATGCCGTCACCTCTGCCTCCATCTCTGGTGTTACTACTTCTCTGGTTAGGATAACACGTTCTGGTTCTGCTCTTGCTCTTCCCTCTTGATGGTCCTAGGGTCTTCTGTTCCTGGAATGCAAGATTAACTACTCCCCCTTTTTTGTACACAGCTTCTACATATTTACTTGTGACCATTAGAATTAGTCATGATAATAGTTACTCACTGTTGAATCAAAAATATTCTATCCCCATCTCCTTTCAGCAGTCCCATCTAGACAAGATGAAAACTATTCAGTGGGGATCTGACCTTCCCCTCCCCAATTGCACTGAAACTAAATTCCCTCTTGAAAACTTGTAATCTAGCCACTTCATGCCATTGCAGCCCCCTATTTTATGTAGCCAATGTCTAAGTTGCCTGTCCCTATCAACCCCGTACAAGACTTCTTTTAAGTGTTCAAGACCAAAGATACCAGTTGGAAGACTAAGGTGCACCTGTCCCAAGCAATGCTATTTTCAGTTGCCTCATATGCATGTGGAAGTTGGACAATAAATAAGGAAGAGTGTAGAAGAATTCATGCATTACAGTTATAATGTTGGAGAAGAATGTTGACAGTTCCATGGACTGCCAGGAGGACAAACAAATCTGTGTTGGAAGAAGTACAACCAGAATGCTCCTTAGAAGCCAGAATGGTGAGACTGTCAGGGGAGACCAATCCCTGGAGAAGGAAATCATGCTTAGAAAGTAGAGGGTGAGTCAAAAGAGGAAGACCCCCGGCCCCCCCGCAACAAGATGGATTGACACAGTGGCAGCAACAATGGGCTTAAACACAACAATTGTGAGAATGGTGCAGGGCCAAGCAATGTTCTGTCTTATTGTGCTTAGGATCGCTGAGTCAGAACCCAGGAGATGGCACCTAACAACAATAGCAAGTATATGGATTGCATTTTAAATGGAAAAATAGGACTAGAAAGATGGGGGCGGGGGCGGGAGGAGTGATAGCCACCATCCTTTTCATAACACTACTACTCAGCCGAATTCCAGAATTCACCGAACTCATACATCTTACTCTCAGTTATAGTTGGTCCTAACTGATTCATGGAGATTTCCTGTGTGTGAGACTAGAACTGTGTGCTCTATAGGGTTTTTAATGGATGATTCTTTTCAGAAATAGATCACTATTTATTTTGAGGTGCCTTTATTCTGAGGTGCCTCTGGGTATACATGAACCTCAACCTTCAGTTGCCAATGGAGATTATGAACTTGCTGCATGACCCAGGGAACATATTGACTGATGCAGCAAGAATTAAAAGAAGATGGAAAAAAATACACAGAGTCACTGTGCCAAAAAAGAAATGGACGCTGTTCAACCATTTTAAGAGCTAGCATATGATCAAGAGCCAATGGAACTGAAGAGAGAAGTCCAAGGTGCATTGAAGGCACTGGCAAAGAACAAGGCTCCTGGTATTGATGGAATACCAATTGAAAAATTTCAACAAAGTGATGCAACACTGGAGGCATTCATCCTTCTATGCCAAGAAATTTGGAAGACAGATACCTGGCAAACTGATTAGAAGAGATTCATATTTGTGCCCATTCCAAAGGTAACCCAACTGAATGTGAAAATCATCATATACTATCATTAATATCACATGCAAGTAAAATTTTGCTAAAGCTAATTGAAAAACAGTTGCAACGGTGCATTGACAGGGAACTGCTAGATGTTCAAGCTGGATTCAGATAAGGGCATGTGGTGCTTATGTGCCATGGAGTTGGTTCTGACTCATAGGGAGTCTGCACAGGGTTTCTGAGGCTGTAAATCTTTACGGGAGCAGAAAGCGTCATCTTTCTCCAGCAGAACAGCTGGCAGTTTCTAACTGCTGACCTTGCGGTTCGCAGCCCAATTCATAACCACTACGCTACCAGAGCTCCTTAGATGAGGATATGGAATGAGAGATATCATTGCTGAATCACAGGTGGATCTTGCCTGAAAGCAAAGAATACTTGTTGTTGTTTGTTGTTAAGTACCATGGAGTCGGTTCCGACTCATAGTGACCCTGCACAGGGTTTCTGAGGCTGTAAATCTTTGCAGGAGCAGAAAGCCTCATTTTTCTTCCACATAACAGTTGGTAGTTTTGAACTGCTGACCTTGAGGTTAGCAGCCCGATTCGTAACCACTATGCTACCAGAATACTAGAAGGATGTTTATCTGTGCTTTATTGACTATGTAAAGGTATTCGACTGTTTGAATCATAACAAGCTGTGGACAACCTTCTGGAACACTTAAATGTGCTCATAAGGTACCAATACATAGACCAAGAGGTAGTCATTTGAATAGAACTAGGAGCCACTGAATGGTTTAAAATTAGGAAAGGTGTGTGCCAGGGTTAATTCTTTTACCATACTTATTCAATCTGTGCACTGAACAAATAATCTGAGAAGATGGATTATATGAAGAAGAACGTGGCATCAGGATTGGAGAAAGACTCATTAACAATCTGTGATAAGCAGATGATACAGCCTTACCTGCCGAAAGCTAACAGGACTTAACATATTTATTGATGAAAACCAAAGACCACAGGCTTCAGTATGGCTTCTGCCTAAATGCAAAGAAAGCAAAAATCCTCACCACTGGGCCAGTAAATAACATCATGATAAATGGAGAAAAGATTGAAGTTGTCAGACTTCATTTTGCTCAGCTCAACCAGCAAAACTCATGGAAGCAGCAGTAAAAAAATCAAACAATGTATTGTATTAGGTAAATCTGCTACACAGGAACTCTTTGAAGTGTTCAAGAGCAAAGATATCAGTTTGAAGATGCCCCTGACCCAAGCCATGGTATTTTCAATAGCTTCATATACATGTGGAAGTTGGACAGTAAATAATGAAGAACTGATGCATTTGAGTTATGGTGTTGGAGAAGAATAAGGTATAATGGACTGCCAAATGAACAAACAAATCTATATTAGAAGAAGTACAGCCAGAATGTCTGTTAGAAGGCAGAATGGTAAGACTGTCTCTCATATTTCAGACATAGTATCAGAAGGGACTAGTCCCTTGAGAAGGACATCATGCTAAGGTAAAGTGAAGAGTCAACAAAAAACAAGAAGACCCCCAATTTGATGGATTGGCCCTGTGGCAGTCACAATGGGCTCAAGCTTAACAATGATTATGAGGATGGCACAGAACGGAGCAGTATTTTGTTCTGTTGTTCATAGGGTTGCTATGAGTTGGAATCGACTCAATGGCACCTGACAACAGCAACAACATAACCCAGGGACTTCCCCGTATTCAGTGTTTAATGGTGCTGACTACTAAGACGGTGAAATGGAGGCTGCAAAGTCTCTTAAGCCTAAACTCAGAAGTCATATAGAATCACTTCCACTGCATTCTACTGGTCAAAGCAAATCAGAGGATCAACCACAATTCAAATAGAGGGGAAACAGACTCCACCTCTTGATGGGAAGAGGAGTGGCAAAGACCCAGGACAAAATAGCATGAGGGGTGGGAGGGAAGGTTATGACCATCCTTGGAAACTATCCGCAAACTCAAAAGGAAGACACTGTATGAGACAGTGGACAACGTTCCTGACAACACATCAAAAAATTCACTCATGTCTTATAACTTCAAAATGATATTTGTAGTCTGAGTGAATGAGAGCTAGTAATAAAACTTTGCAATGATCTGCCCATATGGAGGCAAAATTTAAGAGTAATTGAGGAATTGTTTTTAAACTTATTGATAACATGGATCCTTTGAAAATCTTACCTCAATACTGTTTTTAAATTAAATTTTAAGAAGCTATATTTCTCTCCAAATTGGTTATCCTTTTCAACTATCCATTTATATTTTGCAACATTTTTGCCCCCAGACACTCAAAGCTATGTATCGGCCATTGTGCTAAACTTTATATGGGGTTGCTATGGGTCTAAACTAACTCAATGGCACTTAACAACAACAACATACTTAAAGTAGCTTATTTCTTACCCTCTCCTTCTACCATCTATATTAACAATGGTTCTTAGCTTTTTCAGTTACAGACCTCTGTTACAGAGTTCTGATGAAAACTGTGGCCCCTTCCCCCAGAAAAGTACAACTCTCTATATTCACAAAATATTTCCCCTACAATATTTTGAGCTGTTTATGGGTCCTAGTATCAAAATTTATCATGTATATTATAAATATTTGATTAATGATAATTAAAATTCCTAGAGCTTTAAAAAATAACTTATAATAAATTAGAGTAGATTGAAGATTATTCTATAATGTCGCTCTCAGTTGCACTACTGATTTGCTTTCTTGGGTGGGAAAGGGATAAAGTTACAATACAATCGTAATTGTTCAAGAGTGTGTGATAAATATGAATGTCATTCTCCAGTCATCACAGGAGAAAAGAGGCTAGCAATCACTTATTGATGGCAGCAGTAAATTTATTTGGAAAATTTTTGTTTGGGGGCCCACTTCACTCATGAAAAACAACATAGTAGATCTACCACAGAACATCTACTATGAAATAATTTGATTATCCTGATAAACATTCTTGGAAGGTAACACAAGGAAATGAACCAGAAAACAACGAGTAAATCTATTATACATAAATAACTGTTAGGCATAAGCCTTAAACTACAACAGTGATCTATGGGAAATGATGCCGGTTTTGGATTCAACGTCATTTAAACTATCTATTTAAAGCCAATTCTTCTAGCAGTAGTTAGTACTGTCAGCAGGATCGGGTCTCTATCAAAACCACTCCTAGTCCAAAGGCTAACAATCTCTTGCCTGGTGGCTCTCATAAAATGTATGTTAAAAAATAGCAGTACAAGGTACAGCATTGTGCTTCCTCCTTTAACTGAATGTTTTAAAATTCTAAAATAATTTCAATTTTACACAAAAGTAGTAGGAATAGTACAAAGAACTTTTGCATAAACGTAGTCACCCAGATTCACCAGTTCTTAACATTTTTTATGTTAACATGGTTTATCTTGTTATCTATGTATTTCTCTTTCTGTATCTAATTTGAATCATTTGAGAGAAGTTGCAGACATGTCATTTCCCCCCTAAATATTTCAAAGTGCAATTTCTTAACAATAAGGATATTGTCTTACATAACCACAGTTGCTGTTAAGTGTCTTCGAGTTGGTCCCGACTCATAACCACCCTGTATAGGGTTACCGAAACATTTAGAATCTTTGCAGTAGTAGAAAGCCTCATCTTTCTTCTGCATAATTACAGTTGTTGTTGTTAAGTGCCGTCGATTCCAACCCATAGTGACCCTGCATAGGGTTTCCAAGGCTGTAAATCTTTATGGAAGCAGAAAGCCTCATCTTTCTCTGGCAAAACCACTGGTAGTTTCGAACTGCTGACCTTGAGATTAGCAGCCCGATTCGTAACCACTACGCTACCAGAGCACCTTCATAATCACAGTACAAGGATCAAAATCAGTGAATTGAGCAGCGATCATGTCATCTTACAATCCACATTCTAAATTTGCCAACTGTCCCAATAATGCCCTTTCTTGAAATGTTCTTTCTGTGGTCCTCATCCAATCCAGGATGATACATTGCATTAGGTGGTCATGTCTCTTTAGCCTCCTTTGCTCTGAAACAGTTCCTTGACCTTTCTTTGAATCTAAAGACATTAACAGTTTTGAAGAGTACAGGCCAGCTATTTTGTAAAATTCCCCTCAATTTGGGTTGTTCTGATGTACCCTCATGATTAGATTTGGGTTATGCACTCAGGAAAGGATTATTACATAAGCAATGTGCTTGTCTCATCAGTCAGGAGGCACAAGCTGATTTGTTCCATTACTAGGGAGGTTGGTTACGTTTGATCACTTGGTTTAAGACAATATCTGTCAAGTTTCTTCCCCAAAAATATATTACTTTTTTCCTTTTGTAATTAATCATTTGTGAGATGATATTTTCAAGATTATGTAAATATCCTGCTCCCCAAAAGTCTTGCTTTGCTCATTTTCACATCCGATGATGATTCTTGCTGAACTATTATCATGATGATTTTGAAAATGGCAATTTTCAAAATCCTTGTTCTGTCTTTTTAGTTGACCATTATACTTTAAGTTTGAGCTTTCCTTTCTTATTTATTTATCAGTATAGATTCTGGATTCTAAGTTATAATAGTTATAATGTGTTACTGTTATTTTGATGGAGTTCTGGTGTGGCACTGTAGGCTAAGTATTGGACTGTTATCTATAAGGTTGGTGGTTCAAACCCATCAACCACTCCTATGGAAATCCTATACAGCAACCTACTTGATGGCACTTAACAACAATTATTTTGATGTTCAAATTATTCCAGTGGGAATCCCTTCAAGTTGGTTCTTGTATCCTTTTAACATTTCCCCTAAATTTGTGAGAACAGTCTTACTTACTGATACAAGATTGTCTAGGTTCATTCGTGCCTTTCATGCCCTAGTTCTGGAATCAGAGTCCCTGGGTGGCACAAAGAGTTAGGCTTGACTGCTAGCTTAAAGGTTGGTGGTTCAAACCCACCCGGAAGCATGTTGAAGGAGATGCCTGGACATATGCTTTTGAAAGGTCACAGCCTTGGAGCAGTTCTTTTCTGCATATATGGGGCTTTTGTAAGTTGAAATCAACTTGATGGCAACAAACAGTAGCCCTGAAATCATTTCTCCAGGAAAGTTTTTACAGGTTGTCTTAGCTTCCTGGTGCTGATGTAACACAAATACCACAAGTGGGTGGCTATAAAAGCAGAAAAGGCTAAAAGTCCAAATCAGGTCTTGGCCTGCCAATTTTTCTCTTGCCGGTAGTCCCAAGCGGTCCTTGGTTCTCGGTGATCCTTACATTGTGTCTGTCTTCATCAGTATGTACTTGCCTTTGCCTTTCAGTCTACTATGATTTTCTTTTTTTTTTTGACAAGTAAACTTTATTGGATTTAATGGCTTTTTTTTTTTCTACTGCTATTTTAGTTGTTTTGGGTATTTTCTTTTAACTTCTATTGTGAATTGAGTGAAGGTGTACAGACAAGATCATCAGTTTTACATTCAACAAATCACACACTTGTTTCATCTCAGTGATTGCAGTCCCCTCAATGGAACAACAGTTACCCCACTTCCTGTGCTTCCTGCCTTCATTCCACCCACCTCCTCATCTCTTCTTGACTTTGGCCTTAGGAAAATGTTGCCCTTTTTGACGGTGAATGATTGACCAGTCCCTGGTGAGCATACCTTACTAGTGTTGTTGTCCCCCCTATATACCTATCAACTGCTTGGCTGAAAACTGGGCCATATGGTGAATTCCTTTCTAGAGCCAAAGGGTGGTCGAGGGCCATAGTCTCAGGTTCCTCCAGTCTCTTTCTGACCAGTAATACTGATCTTTTTTTATATATAATTTTGAATTTTGTTCCACATTTTCTGTCACTTTCTCTGGGACTTTCTAATGGGATCCCTTTCAGAACAGTTGGTAGTGGTAGCCAGGCACCATCTAGTTCTTCTGGTCTCAGAGTCATGAAGACTGATGTTCACATGACCCATTAGTTCATTAGACTAATTGATTTCAAGCGTCTTGAATTCACTCTTCTTTCTTCCATACAAGGAGAGACGAATGTGTTATTGTTAAGTGCCATTGAGTCAGTTCCAACTCATAATGGAACTATTAGAGAGATCAACAGTTGCACCTTAATATGCTCTTTTTATAACTCAGAAGTGATTAGATTTAGAACACACTCTACAGGAATATGACCTCATTAACATAGCAAAGAAAACCTAGTTTCCAAACAGGATTACATCCATGGGTATATGGCATAGGGTTAAGATATATAATTCAGAATATAATACAGGGTAATAGTGTTTAGAAACCAAAATATGGGCACTCCTTAATCCTTTCTGAAGGAAGAGCTCACATTATTGAACCTATTCATTTTGGACATTCTAAACTTCAGAATCAAAAAAATTAAGTACTATTTGTTCAGGCCAAATAAGATCTAACTCTATCACATTACCGATAAGATCAGAAATTGTACAAGGGTCTGTTTTGCACATCAGTGAATTCCCAACCTAGAGTGCCTGACATGTATATAGAAAGGTTTCCATAAATATTTGCTGAATGACTTACATGCTGCCAAGCCTACCTATTTGAGATACAACTCCAATTCTAAGTTCAAGGGTCACAGCAGAGCAGTTACATTCTTGGCATTCGTCACTTGTCATGCTACAGATTTATCTGTCCTAAAATAGATTTATCTGTCCTACCATTGACCTTGGTGTTTTATTAGAAATCTTTGAGAGTCAAAGTTTAGTCTACACAAATCATTTTTCAGTGTCCTTTTTTGAAAACTGCCCCATTTCAAGATTTTCTAAATGACTATGAAATGATTTCAGTAAATGTTGCTAGTAAGCTTGGGGATATATTTTTAAACAAATGAAAGGTTAGAAGATAAAAAGTGGGGAGGAGGGAAGGCAGGAGAGAAGCTATTATATAAACCACTGACAGCTAAAAATAGGGACAGATAATAGGTAATAAAGGGAAGAACCAGAAAACAAACCAACTCCACAATAAAAAAATACAGCTGGCTCCAATTCCATGTAGGATTACTCAACTTTACATGGTTATATAATTTGTTTATATCACACACACACACTCATGAACATAATAAAGGTATGGGGAAGAAAGAGAAAAGTATCAAGACATAATCTTCATGACTTCTAAGGAGGATATTTTGATAACATCTATCAAAATTACAAATGTACCCCTGAAAAACTAAACCAATACTGTAAAAGAACAAAGTATAAAGACTCACACTTCCTGATTTTGTTGTTGTTGTTAAGTGCCATCAAGTAGGTTCTGACTCATAGAGACCCTGTATCGGGTTTCCAAGGAGGGCCTGGAAAGTTTGAACCACTGACCAATGATTAGTTGTTGTTGTTGTCAAATGTCATCGAGTCGATTTCTGACCCATAGCGACCCTGTATAGGGTTTCCAATGAGTAGCTGGTGAGCTTGAACCGCCAACCTCGCAGTTCAAATGGCTTTGCAGTCTGGCGCATTAACCCACAGCGCCACACCAGGACTAGCCCAGTGCTTATCCTACAGCAATGCACCAGGACTCCTTTCTGATTTTAAAACCTATTATATGATTTAGTTCTGGTATAGTAACAGACACATAGACCAATGGAATAGAACTGAAAGTCCAGAAATAAACCCACACATCTATGGTCAAGTGATTTTTTTACAAGGGTGCTAACTCCATTCGAACAAGAAAAGAAGAGTCTTTTCAATAAATAGCACAGGGACATTTTTCCATGTAACAACAAAAAGACAAATAACTCAAACATAAAATGGGCAAATGACTTTCACCAAAGACAACGTACAAATGGTCACCAAATACATGAAAAACGTCCAGTGTTATTAGTCATCAGAAAGATGCAGATCAAAACCACAATAAGATACTATTTCACTCATTGTGGTGGTGGTTATGTGCCAAAGAGTCAGAACCTACTCATAGCGACCCTGTACAGGGTTTCCGAGGCTGTAAATCTTTACAGGAGCAGAAAGCCTCATCTTTCTCCTGCAGAATAGCTGGTAGTTTCGAATTGCTGACCTTGCGGTTCACAGCCCGATTCGTAACCACTACATTACCAGAGCTCCTAGCCATTAGTGAGCTGAAATGAATTGGTACTGGGCATTATGAATCAGATAATTAAATTACATGCTTTACTATGCTGGCAATGACAAATTGAAGAGAAATGCTGTCACATTAATTGTCAAAAATAATTTTTCAAGATCTATCTTGAAGTACAGTATCTGTGATAAGATAATATCCATACACCTAACATGAAGACCAGCTAATATGGTTATTATTCAAGTTGATGCACCAACCACTAAACCAATGATGAAAAAATGGAGGAATTCTATGAACTACTTCAGTCTGAAACCGATCAATCATGCAATCATTTCACTCGTAGGAAGACGGAAAAGAAAAAAACAGAAAACACCAAATGTTGGTGAGGCTGTGGGGAAATTGGAACACTTATCCATTGCCTGTGGGCATGCAAAATGGCACAGTCACTGTGGAAACTGTTGTGCTTCTTCAAAAAGCTACAACTACAACTACCCGAGACCATAACACAGTCAGCTGTTCAAACCTACCAGCTGCTCCTCAGAAACCTGTATAGGGTCATTATGAGTTGAAACTGACTTAGTGGTACTTAATAACAACAACATACCACAGCAATTCCACTCCTTTCATTGTTGTTATAGGTGCCATCAAGTCGGTACAGACTTATAGCGACCTCATGTACAGCAGAACAAAACACTGCCTGATCCTGGGCTAACCTCACTACTGTTGCCACAC
>NW_006408865.1:1199661-1200973 GCF_000296735.1 Chrysochloris asiatica | reverse complement strand
TGTTCCCATGTTCTGTTTGAACAACTGCCTCTTGGTCCATGTACAGATTCCTCATGAGCACAATTAAGTGTTCCGGAATACTCATACTTCACAATGTTGTCTATAGCTTGTCATGATCCACACAATCGAAAGCCTTTGTGTAGTCAAAAAAGCACAGGCAAACACCTTTCTGGTAATCTCTGCTTTCAGCCATTGGACATCAGCAATGATATCCCTCATTCCACGGCCTTTTCTGAATCCAGCTTGAAACTCAGGAAGTTCTCTGTCAATGTACACTCGCAGCTGTTTCTATATTACATTTAGTAAGACTTCACTCACATGGGATATCACGAATATATACCCAAAAGGCTTGAAAGCACAGAATCAAAATGAGACTTGTTTAACAATATTTATTGCCATACTAATCACAATACCCAAAACATAGAAACAACTTATAAATGCATATCAACAGATGAATGGACAAACAAAATGTCGTAAATACATACAATGGAATATTACTTAGCCAGGAGGATAAATGAAGTCTTCATATATGCTGTAATATGGATGGAGCTTGCAGACATTATCCTGAGTGAAATAAGTCAGTAACCAAAGACAAATATGGTCTGACCTCATTTATATAAAAAGGCAAGAAAGAGACTTCCAACAAGATGGCAGACTAGGCAGACACACTACACTGACCCTCTACAACAAAGGTATAATAGACCAAATGAAACAGACACAGATGCACATTCTGGAAACCTGAACTTCAGAAGAAAGACTAGAAAAGTAGATTGAATGCTTGCTGGGAGGAGAAGCTGAGTAGGGACGGCAAGAGAGAGAGACTGACTGGTGAACAGCTAAACAGATATGGCGCGATAATCTTGAAACTTTAAGAGCAGCTTTGGCTTGGCAGAGCAGTTACACAGGTGACTGAAAATGTAAAATTCCTTCTCTTTCCCCATACTCCCCTAGTGACAAGAAATAGGACACTGTGAAGAGGAAAAACTTACGGGAGATTGAAATTCCAGAACAGGAAGAGACAACAGACAATAGCAGAGAAAATTGTCAAATAGTTGTTGGAAAACAATTTCCCTAACATCATGAAAGATGAAAAGATTAGCATACAAGAAGTTGAATGAACCCCAAACAGGATAGATCTCAAAAGAAAATCACCAAGGCATATCACCATCAAACTTTCCAAAAGACAAAGAATCCAGAGACCAGTTTGAGAGAAATGAAAAGTTACCTACAAAGAAACTGGAAGCAGCAGTGAAGAAATCAAAATGACACATTGCATTAGACAATCTGCTGCACAAGACCTTTTTTTTTTTTT
>NW_006408865.1:1194473-1195476 GCF_000296735.1 Chrysochloris asiatica | reverse complement strand
AGAACCAACAGATCTGTGTTGGAAGAAGTGCAGCCAGAGTGCTCCTTGGAGGCTAGGATGGCCAAACTTTGTCTCTCATAGTTTGGACATATTATCAGGAGGGACCAGGCACTGGAGAAGGATATCATGTATGGTAAGGTGGAGGGTCAGAGAAAAAGAGGAAGACCCCCAGCAAGATGGATTGGCAGAGTGGCAGCATCAATGGGCTCAAGCGAGGCAACAGTAGTGAGGTTGGCCCAGGATCAGGCAGTGTTTTGTTCTGCTGTACATAAGGTCACTATGAGTCTGTATCAACTAGATGGCACCTAACAACAACAACAACCTACAAAGAAGAACCAAAAAGACTAAATTCTGATTTCTCAGCAGAAACCATGCAGGCAAATAGGCAATGGAATGACATATACAAAACTCTGAAAGAAAAAAATTGCCAAACAAGAATCATATACCTAGCACATCTGTCCCTCACTATTACAGCAAAATTAGGACATTTCCTGATATACATAAATTAAAGGAATTTGTAATGACCAGATGAACCTTACAAAAAATGCTGAAGTGTGTTCTTTGGACTGAGTACCAACAATAGCAGACAACAACCTGAGATTATCATATATGGCAACACTACCCAGAACTCAATCCAGATATGTAAATATTTAAAGTAAAATACCTGTAAGACTGAAAATAGGGAACCAGAGATATGAATTTATAAAGAAGACAACCACAAAGAAAAAAAAAAAAAAGAGAGAGAATAGGATAGATACAGAACTTCCAAATGGCAAGGAAGTCAAATAAATCTCAAGATAAAACAGATTGTTTTAAGTAGGAAAAAATTAATAAATTCTAGAGTAACCTAGAATACAACTGCACATCAACATAAAAATAGAGGAAAATCAGAAATGTTTAGTAAACTAAGGAGTTCTGGTAGCATAGTGGTTACGAATTGGGCTGAGAACCTCAAGGTCAGCAGTTCGAAACTACCAGCTGTTCCACGGGAGAAAAAAGAGGC
>NW_006408865.1:1190991-1193163 GCF_000296735.1 Chrysochloris asiatica | reverse complement strand
CAAACATCTCATGAGTTTTGGTTACTTAGTCTGGAGATTTAGGGTCATGGTTTCATGGGATAATAAAATGTTTAGTGCTTCTTTCTGTCTCCTAGTTCATTGTACAGTGTTTGGAATATTAAAAGTTTGCAAACAGCCTTCCAAGTCACAGTTGGTCTGTATTCATCTGTCACAACAGAGTAAGAAGGCAATTCAGGAACAGGAAGAGGATGTGGACTGTGTAGCCAATTGCTTCCATGAACAACTGCCTCCTTTGTCAGGAGACAAGAACTGGTTACTATTACTGAACATTTTAACCAACGATCCATAAAAGAATCCTCATCAAAAGGGGGAAATGCAGAACACAATTTCAAATTCTCATGGACTCTAGACTTCCTGGAGCCATGAAGGTTACATGAACTTCTGAAACTCTTCCCCTGAGATCACTTGTAAACCTTAAACCAAAAATCCTACGTAATGCCCTCTTAAAATCAAGTAAGAGCTTAGCTTTACTAGTAAAAAAAATGTTTACCTTGATCATCATGCTCTTTTGTTGTTATTATTGTTAAGTGTCATCAAGTTGGTTCCAAGTCATAGGGATCCTGTAGGATCCCATTCCAAGGATGGACAGAGGGTATGTTCTTTTAAGAACTATTTGTTGTTGTTAGGTGCCATTGAGTAGGTACTGGCTCATAGTGACCCTATGCACAACAGAATGAAACACTGTCTGGTCCTGCGCCAACCTCACAATTGTTGCTACACTTGAACCTTTGATACTGCCACTTTGCCAATCCATCTCACTGGGGGTCTTCCTCGTTTTCTCTGACCCGCCTCCTTACCAAACATGATATCCTTCTCCAGTGACTGGTCCCTCTTGACAGTATGTCCGAAGTATGAGAGATGAAGTTTGGCCATCTTGGCCTGCAAGGAGCACTCTGGCTGCACTTCTTCAAACACAGATCTGTTGGTTCTTCTGGCACTTTCAGTATTCTCCTCCAACACCATAACTCAAATGCATTAATTTTTCTACAGTCTTCCTTATTCACTGTCCAGCTTTCGCATGCATATGAGGTTACTGAAAATACCATGGCTTGGGTCAGGCGCACCTTAGTTCTCAAGCTGACATCTTTGCTCTTCAACACTTTCAAAAGGTCTTGTACAGCAGATCTGCCTAATGCAATACATCTGATTTCTTGACTGCTTCTTCCATGAGTGTTGATAGTTGATCCAAGAAAAATGAAGTCTTTGACAACGTCCATCTTTTCTCCATTGATAAGAATGTTGATGAATCCTGGTGTGGCGTGGTGGGCGAATGCACCAGATTGCAAAGCCGTTTGAACTGCAAGGTTGGCATTCAAGCTCACCAGCTGCTCCTCAGAAACCCTATACAGGGTCTATATGGGTCGTAACCGACTCGATGGCACTTCACTACAACATATGTATTGCCATTTCAAATCTCTAAAAGAGAAGTAAAATAAATATTATCCTGATGTTTCTGAATATTCTAGATTTTACTCGATACTACCAAAAACGGTCAGAGGAGTTCTGGTGTGGCACTGTAGGATAAGGGATAAGCAATGGATTGCTAACCACAAGATCATCAGTTCAAACTCATCATGCTCCTTGGAAACCCTATACAGGGTTGCTATGAGTTGGAAATGACTCAATGGCATTTAACAGCAACAACAACTGTGACTTGTTGCTGGTCTTATAAGATTTAATAGTTATCTTATAAAGGAGCTCTGGTACCTTAGTGGTTATGAATCGAGCTGAGAACTGCAAGATCAGCAGTTGGAAACTAGCAGCCGCTCCGTGGGAGAAAGATGAGGCAACTACAATGACAACAACATTGGTTTATAAACCTTGATAATCAAGTTATGTTATATTGGAAATTAATAGCTAAAATTAAGGCTCCTCGAGTTCAGATACTGAGAAATGGAGTCCTGAAAATGAGCTTACTTTAGCGGAGGAAGCTGCTCAATGTAATGATTTAAATGGTCTTTTGCTTATTGATGTATTGTAAAACAAACTTGCTCTCATGCTGAAATTACTGAGTTACCTGGCCTTGCTAGCATAGCTGGTTCTGAGAGTGAATTTCAGGCCTGTGATGAGTCTTTGCTAAGTTCAGCTGAGGTACAAAAAGAGTCAAATTTTTCTGGTTTAGGCTTTGCTAAAATAAATCCTGAGGACGAA
>NW_006408865.1:1185579-1190375 GCF_000296735.1 Chrysochloris asiatica | reverse complement strand
AACAACAACAACAACATGCTCATTTTGACTCTGGTAGCGTAGTGGTTACAAGTCCAGGTGCTAATCACAAGGTCAGCAATTTGAAACCACCAGTGGCTCCATGGGAGTCCTGGTGTGGCTGTGGGTTAATGCGCTGGACTGCAAAGTGGGTTTGAACCTCAAGTCGGTGGTTCAAGCTCACCAGCTGGTCTTCGGAAACGCTATACGGGTTCGCTATGGGTCAGACCGACTGGACGGGACTTCACGACAACAGCAGTTCCATGGGTGAAAGATGAGGCTTTCTGTTCCCATAAAGATTTACAGTCTCGGTAACCGTACACTAGGTCTACGAGTCGGAAGCGACTCCACGCCACATAACCACCATGCTCATTTTAAGGAGCCCTGAAGGTGGAGTAAATACGATCTCAGCTACTAACATAAAAGTTGGTGGTTCAAACTCACCATCTGCCAGTCTACTTCCATAAAGATTATAGCCAGGGGCAGTTCTAGCCTGCCCTATGAGTTGGATTCTACTCCATGGCAATGGGTTTGGTTTTGGTCTATGCTCATTTTAATGTAATTATCCTTAATATAAACATCGTAATTAAAGCGTAACAGTATTTTTAATCCAGCATGCCGTTAGAACAAATCTAACTGCAACTTGACGTTTTCAATGTTCTTTACAAATAAGCAGGCTTTAGTTGGCAAAGCCTCTGTTATACTAGAAATATTACAAGCTACAGTGAGCTCCATAGTGACATCTAGTGTACTCTTGTTGTAAAATCATTTAAACTGGCGTTGCTTTCGGTGGCAGATCTGGGGAGAGGGCGGCAGGCGCCATGTCAGGCTGCGAAGGTGGCGAGGAGAAGCGCCTGAAACAACCCAAAAAACAGAACAAGGAAATGGACGAGGAAGATAAGGCTTTCAAGCAGAAACAAAAAGAAGAGCAGAAACTCGAAGAGCTAAAAGCGAAGGTCGTGGGGAAGTGCCCCCTGGCCACAGGTGGAATTAAGAAAGCTGGCAAAAAATAAGCTGTTTTTTGAGGCTGTGGCGATGGTGATCCTTGATTCCGTTTTTGTTTAAACATTTTTATTCCCTGTTAGAACATCTCTTGCCATCTATAGCTAGATTGAAGTGTTGTCTTGGAGTCTGGTGTACATTTAAGAATAAACTTTTTAAGAAAAAGAAAAAAGAAATCCTACAATGGTCCATTTGCTTTAGTCCTGTCTTAGCTGTGTGGTCCAGTAAAGCCAGGCCAGAATCCTGCCTGAGCTGCTCTTCAATCTTTGTTACGCCCAGAATTCAGTACCACCTGGAATTAAAGTAACTCATTTGGAAAAAAATAAAAATAAAATCATTTAGGCTTAGTTTCTGGCCTATCAGTTTGTGGCCACATACAGAACGTATTTTTAAAGTCCTGAAGTAAGCATCAAACTAAATTCGGCTTATTAATCCTTGTTATGACTTTTATATTGTAGCACAAAATGTGGTGTGCTTGATGGGGTTCTGTGTATATTTACATGGATTAGGATTTACTGCAGATTAGAACTGATATTGCAGTAAAAAAATTTTTTTTACATTTTTCGAGATTACAATATAATTAAAATTATAAGGAGAAACATGTTTTAAGAAGCTGCAGCATTATGAGAGGCTAAAGTTTTCAGAACAAAATAAAAATAACTCACAAAACCAGATAAAGCTTGAAAAATTGGATACCACTTATAACCAGAAAAATGCTACATGATTAACACAAAATAACCTTGAAGGTATTTAAATATCTTTTGTGTTGTCCCACTCATTTTTCACTTAGGCTGTAATTTAGAAATGAATATTCAAAAAAAAAACCAAAAACCTATCCAAAAACCAAATATACTCATATAACATTTACAGTTGATAAATCACTTTCTTATGTTTATCTCTAACATTTTTTCAGTTGACTTTGGATATTAAAAAAAATTATGTGCTATAGTGTACAGGAGATACATAAAATAAACAATTTCATGACTATACAGCAACACTTGTTTGTTTAATTATCACCCCCAGTCAAAAAATACAACATTGCCCCCCTACCATCCTCCTCCATGCTCTTTTCTCAATATAATCCCCTCCTTCCCGTAGGGCCTTATGATCACTATTCTGACTTTTCTGGAAATTTATTTTACTACTTCAACAGCACTTAACAACAACAACAACAACTTCTCTTGATACTAATATACACTAAATATACATCCTAAATATACATCCTAAAACAATATAATCTTACCTGATTTTGAGCATTAATTGGAATATTACATATTACTTTTAACTTGCATCTTTTGCTCAATATTGTGAATTTCACCCATATTGTACAGCTATAGTTCATTAATTACAGTATTTCGTTGTGCAAATCCCACCAGCTGCTTCTTAGAAACCCTATGCAGGGTCTCTATGGGTCAGAAGCAACTCAATGACACAGCACTGGTCAGATAGATAGATACTGGTCACCCTTCAGGTCTGGAATCGAACTCAGCCCCATGACTCAGTTTACAGCCAAGCACTAGATAGACATAGAAGGGGATGGGATAAGTGATGATCCACTGAGGGGATTGCAGCTGAGACTAAGTGAAGTGTACAACTT
Organism: Chrysochloris asiatica; assembly: GCF_000296735.1. Taxonomy (NCBI): domain Eukaryota; kingdom Metazoa; phylum Chordata; class Mammalia; order Afrosoricida; family Chrysochloridae; genus Chrysochloris; species Chrysochloris asiatica. The sequence goes on along the minus strand of NW_006408865.1, from coordinate 1,187,779 downwards.
GAAGATGAAATGAACACATTTTATACAAATGGAACAATTCAAAAAACTCCATCAGCAGCAGCTTTCACTCTTCACAGAAGGAAAATGAGCCAGATATAAAGCCAGAGCTTCAGAAAGAATGAAGAGTGACAAATATGTAAGTGTTGTTGTTAAGTGCCCTTATGACTCATATCCATCCCATGTAGGGTTTCCAAGGAGAGGCTAGTATAAGGGCAAAATTCGAAATAATTGACTGCATATACAAAAAAAGAGATAGCATATGATCAAGAGCCAATGGTAGTGAAGGAATTTAGTCCAAGGTACACTAATGGCATTGGCAAAGAACATGGCACCAGGAATTGATGAAATACAAATTGAAATTGTTCAACAACCTAATGCACTCACTCACCTATGCCAAGAAATTTGGAAGCCAGCTACCTGGTCAACTGATTGGAAGAGATCCATACCTGTGCTCATTCCAAAGAGAGGTGACCCAACAAAATGTGGGAATCATTGGACAATATCATTACTATCACATGCAAATAAAATTTTGCTAAAGATCATTTTTAAATGGCTGCAATAGCACAGGGAACTCCCAGAGACTCAAACTGCTTTAGATGAGGACGAGGAAGGAGAGATATCATTGTTAGATAGATCTTTACTGAAAGCAGAGAATACCAGAAAGATGTTTACCTGTATTTCATTGACTAGGCAAAGATTTTCAACTGTTGCTATGGGCAACATTGCAGAGAATGAGTATTCTAGATCACTTCATTGACAGAGGCAGTCATTTGAAAAGAACAAGGGGACACCGAATCGTTTAAAAACAGGAAAGGTATGTGCTAGGAATGTATTCTTTTACCATACTTATTCAATCTTTATGCTGAGCAAATAATTTGAGAAGCTGAATTATAGGAAGAAAGTGGCATCAGGATTGGAGAAAAACTCATTAAAAACCTATAATATGCAGATAATACTACATTACTTTCTGAAAATGAAGAGGACAGAAAATACTTATTGATGAAGATTGAAGACCACAGCCTTTGGTATGAGTTGCATCTTATTGTAAAGAAAACAAAAATCCTTACCACTGGACCAGTAAATAATATCATGATAGATAACAGATTGAGGTTGTCAAAGACTTCATTTTGCTTGGATCCACAATCAACATTCATGAAAGCAACATTCAAGAACTCAAATGAGTTAATGCATTAGGCAAATCTATTGCATAAGACCTATTTAAAGTGTTCAAGATCAAAGATGTCAGTTAGAGGAATAAGGTGGGCCTGGCCCACACCATGGTCTCATATACATGTTTGGAGTCCTGCTGTAATGCTGTATGATAAGCACTGGACCACAAGGTCATTTTGAACCTCAAGGTTGGTGGTTCAAACCCACCAGCCACTCCTCAGAAACCCTATATAGGGTCACTATGAGTCAGAACCAACTTGACGGCACTTAACATATGCATATTAAAGTTGGACAATGAATAGGGAGACAGTAGAAGAATTGATGCATTTGAGTTATGGTGTTGGAGGAGAATCTTAAAAGTACCATGGACTCCTAGAAAAACACAACTGTGTTTGAAGAAGTTCAGCCAGAATGCTTCTTAAAATTTATGAAGGCCAGACTTTGTCTCTCATACTTCAGACATATTACCAGGAAGGACCTGTCCCTGGAGAAGGACATTAGACTTGGTAAAGTGGAGGGCCAGCAAAAAAGAGGAAGACCCCCTATGAGATATATTGGCACAGTGGCAGCAACACTGTGTTTATTCTTAACAATGATTGTGAGGATGGCGCATGATGGGGCAGTTTTTCTTTCTGTTGTCCATAAGGTGCATAAGTCAGAACCAGCCACCAGTACCTAACAACAAATAATAAGAATTTTCATTATCATTCAGTTTAGAATATTTTCTCTTTTCTAATGTAATTCCTTCTTTGATTCAGAAGTGATTTCATAGTGCACTGCTTAATTTCCAAGTAGTTGGGGATTTTCTCTATAAATCTCTATTGATGCACCCCAAAGACTCAGTAAAAAGGCTACTAGACCTCATTGGAAGATTCAGCAAAGTGGCAGGGTATAAGATCAACATACAAAAATCAGTTGGACTCCTATATACCAAAAATGACAGTGTTGAAAAGGACATTAGGAAAGCAATACCATTTACAATAGCCACCCAAAGAATGAAATATCTTGGAATAAATGTAACCAGAGAAAC
>NW_006408865.1:1182939-1183866 GCF_000296735.1 Chrysochloris asiatica | reverse complement strand
ATTGGGCATGTTTGAGTGGGCCAAATGGGACAGAGATAAAGGACGATATATGCACAGCCTTGGAACTCCAGGGCTCTGAGATAAAGGGATTGAGTCATGGTTGGAATGGGCGGGGAATCGTGTTAAGATGCTTGGCTGTTTTTTGAATCTTGGTTTTCCTTGCATTATAATATAGAGTAGACACTGGCGGGGGAGAGAAAGGAATAGTCAGAAACATCACACTAGAAAACTTGTAAGTCCATCTTCTGCCTTTAACTGATTGGAATACCTAAAATGGGGCTACAGCGTACCCAGTGAACAAGGCTTCCTGTGGAACCTCTGCAATACATAAAACTATAGGTAGAAACCAGAACCACATCCAGATCACCAAAGATGAGAAATATCCACTTGAAAGGCCGAGCTGACCAGCCTGGAGCAGTGAGAACAACAAAAGATACATCTAGAATGAAAGACCTACTGGAAAAATACAAAACAATAGAGGCAGATGGATTGTTACTACAGGAACAAACAGATTGCTTCCCTAGGAGACAATGGGGCAGTTGGTCGGGTCCTACCAACGCAGGCCTCCGAGACTGAGACTCGGTGGAAATGCATACTCAGATTGGTGACCATACACATTACCGATGGGGAGAAGTGGGGTAAAGGCAGCAATGAAGCGGCGAGCTAAGTCTTACAATATTCAGTGGGCTTCTGTGGACCCGGTTGGGGACCTGGTTGACAAGCAGTGTGAGGAGACCTGAGGACTCCAGGGCCCAGAGTCAGTGACGTGGCCATGGAGGACTCAAGTGGAGAATGAAGCTGCCGGCTGATGGGAAGAAAGGGCATGTGCACAAGAACACCCATACTTGCAGATGGTACCCACGTGACCAGGACCGGATGACTGGATGATCAGAGCTCAACCAGGAGAAGAAAGAAGGGGCGGGGGGG
>NW_006408865.1:1181358-1182292 GCF_000296735.1 Chrysochloris asiatica | reverse complement strand
GGGGGGTGGGGGAAGGGTAGAGGACGGGTTTCTAGGATATACCCTTTGGTTGGAAGATGATCCATGGAGGGGATTGAAACCATGGCAATGAAATGATATACGATGGAATGAATGTAAAACTAAAGTTCTCTCATGTAAACTATCATATAATTCACAATAAAACATTTAAAAAAATCTCTATTGATGCAAAGCTTAATTCTACTATACTCAGAGAACCTACTATGAATTATTTAAATCTCAAATTTTGGGGTCTCGCTTTACAGTCCAGCATATGCTTAATTTTGATTAATATCTATTGACAGTTGAAGAAACATGTGGTAGGCATGCACCCCTAACATGGGGCTATTTACTTCCTTACTGGAGCGCACATAGGAATGGATGGTAAGTGTTGTAGGTTGAATTCTATCCCCTGAAAAGGATATACACATCCTAATCCAATACCTGCGAATGTGACTAGAATTAGGGTCTTTGCAGACGTAATTTGTTGAGGTCATACAGCATTAGGGTGGGTCTAAATTCAACCATGCTTTGAGAATAAATGGATCAGCTTAATCCTTTCAAAGTTTGTTCCTGCTAGTGTGTGCCTGACTTTGATTCTATAGCTAGTTAGTTGATCCACCACTCATCTGTCAGTTTGTCGTACTGTGGTGACTTGTGAGTTGCTGTGATTCTGGAAGCCATGCCATGGGTATTTTAAATACCAGCAGGGTCAGCAGGATTGGAGGAAGACTCAGTAACAGCCTGTGATATGCAGATGATACAACCTTGCTTGTTGAAAGTGAAAAGAACTTTAAAGTATTTTACTGATGAAGATCAAAGAACACAGCTTTTGGTATGGATTGCATCTCAATGTAAAGATAACAAAAATCCTCACCACTGGATCAATAAACATTATCAATGGGGAGAAGATTGAAGTCTTCAAGGACTTCATTCT
>NW_006408865.1:1178265-1180962 GCF_000296735.1 Chrysochloris asiatica | reverse complement strand
ATTGTCAGGAAGGACCAGTCGCAAAGGAGCTCTGGTAGCGTAGTGGGTACAAATCGGGCTGCGAACCACAAGGTCAACAGTTCGAAACTACCAGCTGTTTCGCGGGAGAAAGATGAGGCGTTCTGCTCCCGTAAAGATTTACAGCCTCGGAAACCCTGTACAGGGTCGCTATGAGTCAGAACTGATTCCACGGCACATCACAACAACAAGGGTCAGATAAAAAGAGGAAGACCCCCAGCGAGATGGCAGCATCAATGGGCTCAAGCGTGGCAATAATTGTGAGGGTGGCCCAGGACCGTGCAGTGTTTCATTCTGTTGTACCAACTCGATGGCACCTAACAAGTTAGTTGATCCTTCTATTAATGCTGAGCACCCCAGGTATTTGATAAGATCTCTCCACTCTGGCTGTTTGGAACTTCATTGTCTCCCAGTCTTGTGTGAGCTTTGGTATTATCCAGCGCTCAGACCCTGAATAGAAAGGTGTTCTTCATTCAGCCTCATGCAACTTCACTCGATGCATGCATAGTTTGCTATTTAGCAGATTCAAGGGATTCCAATGCAGGTTTTTGGACCTTGGTTTCCTGAATAATTCCCTTCTCTTTGCTACTCTGTCCCACAAATTCTAACTGCTTCAGCCCCTCCAAACTGATTTGTCTCTCCAACTATCCCAAGATTCCTTTCTCTGCTTGGGTTCAACCATATTTTGCACCAGCTACAAAGTGCTACAGGAAAAACCCTAGTGTACTCTAGAGCTTGTTTTACTTTCTCTTTCCTCAGGGATTACAGTCTTGTGCTTTTACTCAATGTATTAGGCTTGTTTAAAATGTTCTATCTTCTAGTTGTTTACAATGAGAGAACAAATCTGACATCAGGTATTCCGTCATGGACAGAAGCAGACAGAATAAGCAACGGCTTTTTAATATTTAATAATAAGACAATTTCTGGGCCACAAGACACCATGAATCAATTGAAAGAGGCTAAGAAAAGTACTTGAAACAGTGTTAAGTGCTGTTGAGTCGGTTCCAACCCATAGCGACCCTGTATAGGCTTTCCGAGGGTGTAAATCCTTATGGGAGTAGAAAGCCTCATCTTTCTCCCGCGGAGCAGCTGGTAGTTTCGAACTGCTGACCTTAAGGTTCACAGTCCGATTCACAACCACTACGCTACCAGAGCTCCTTAAAACATAGACATATTAAAAGGATTTTACCTTTCAATATGAAGCAAGCTTCCCAATGCCCCCAAATAGGCAAAAATATAAACAGGCAATTAGGCTAAAAAACCAAAAAACAACTTACCAACAAATAGGTGATAAGTTGCCCAAGTATAACAGTGTGAACCCTTTAGGATAAGTTACTTGATGTTTGAAGCATAAATTCCATAATATCTTAACATAAGAGAATTAATTTTCACACATGTATATACCCATGTGGAGTCCTAGTGGGGCTCTGTAGGAGCTCCAGATTATAACATTAACCAGCCACTCCTCAGAAACCCTACACAGGGTCAGAACTGATTCCACAACACTGAACACCAACATACATGGGTTAGTAGTCCAGTGCTTATCCTTCAGCACCACACACACCAGGGCTCTATACCCATACTTACCTAGATTTAAATATAGAGCTTTTTTGTTACCCTAAGACCTACCCTTCCCCAAAGCTATGCTCTATTCTGATTTCTGTCACCAGATTCTTTGGCTTGCTTTTCTACTTTGCGAATTTTGTTTCATTCAGTATTTTGCCAGGATTCACCCACGTTGTTATATGTAGTTGTGGATTGCTCATTTTCATTGCTGCATAGCATTCCATTTTATAGTTATCCCTTCCCTACAGTGAAAGTGGGAATATTAGAAGAGTCTCCATCTCTACCCAGACAGCTTTTTGGACTGGGGAACTGGTTTATCATGGAAATGTTTCCGTTGAGTTTTGTTTTGATACTCAAACTTAACTTTGATATCTTAAGTTGTCCTATTTCTATGCTCTGGAACAGGGCAAGTTCTTTTATTTCCACGGGCCGTGCAGACCACCAGGACCTGGATGAGAGCAACTCAGAAAAGCAAGGTTCCTTTGCACCACCCATTGATCTGGTGGCTGAACCCAACTTGAGCTTTTTAAAATATAACTTTATTTTGTTGCTGACAGTGTACACAGCAAAACATAGACCAATTCAACTTTCTCCATCACCATTTAGTGACATTATTACATTCTTCAAGTTGTGTATGTAACCATTCTCACTCTCCATTAATGTAAATTAAATCTTTTCAGTTGCTGTTGTCAATTTGATCCTATATGTTAAGTGCTGTCCAGTTGGTTCCGACCCATAGCGACCCTGAACAGGCTTTCCAAGGCTGTAAATCTTGCCCGCCAGAGCTCCTTGATCCTATATAGATACTTCTTAAAAGGGCATGATGCCTAGATGGGTGTGGTGAAAGGAGATGGAAACAGGATTCTTTTGATAAAACAGTAATTGTTATGATGACTGTTCGCAGATTGCCACAAATATAAAGGTAGAACTTGTATAACAAAAAGGGGGAAGTAGTTAATCTTACATTCCAGGAACAGAGGACTGACTGTAGGACCATCAAGTGAGAAGACCATGAGCAGAATGTGGGATCCTAACCAGAGAAGCAGTTATTCTAACAGAACATGGGAACACTGAATAGTTTAAAATTAAGAAAGGTGTGCGACATGGTTGTAT
>NW_006408865.1:1172332-1177415 GCF_000296735.1 Chrysochloris asiatica | reverse complement strand
CAACCAGAGAAGCAGTGACACCAGAGATAGAGGCAGAGGTGATGGCATGGAGAGAAAGCAGCTGAAGATTCTAGACTTATGGAAAGAGAAAGTCTGTGTGCTGGCAGCCAGGAGGCTGGCTTCCAGAATGTGTCCTTTGGTGTGCTGTGCAAAACTGTTGGTCTCCCATGTAAACTATCATTCAATTCACAATAAAAGCTTAAGAAAAGAAAAAAAAAGTACATAATACTCAAGGCTGACTCTTGAAAATAAAATTAACCTCAACTATTGTTTGGTTTTAAGACGACCAGAAGCGATTTTTGGTTTAAGGTTTAAAGACTATTTCAAGGCAGCAGGTTTTGGATTTAATGGTTTCAGAAAGTCTGGAGTCCTTGAGAATGTGAAATTCTGTTATACATTAACCTACCCAACACACTTTGATCAGAATTCTTCTATGAAATCTTTAATCAAAATGTTTAGTAGTAGTTAGGCACTATCCAGTTCTTTTGGACTCATGACAGAGGAGACAGCTGTTCATAGAGGAAAGTAGCACACATTCCGTGTCCTCTTCATCTTCCGGATTCTCCTTCCGCTGCTGTTCCAGGTGAATAGATTATGGCTGCTTTCAAGACCACAGACACCGCACATCAAACTAAGGGTTAGAACAGACACTCTAAACATATTACTGGGCTAGTTAACTGGAATGTCCTTACAAACCAAGTAACAAGGTGTTCATTTGTATGCAACCTCAGCAGCTACTGCCTTTTTGTGTGAACTTTTGCCAATTAAGCTTTTTATAGGTGTACAACTTACAATAATAGTTGTGCAACCCTATTCTTAATTGACATATTCCCATAACTGTTAACTTGCCCTTTTCCCCTACCTCCAACCTCTGATACCAATAAACTTGTTCTCTATTTAAAAAAAACAACAACTTTATACTCAAATTGATGCACATGTGAACTATTTCAAAAGGGGCTATTATGAACAAAAATTATTTTTTTTAGTGTGTTTTCTCATGTTTCTTGAGAAAAGATGACTCCTAGTTATACACACATTTAGCATTAGTAGATACCACCAAATGGTTTACCAAAGTAATTCTGTAGCAATTTTGTATCCCAACTACAATGCTTGCTTGTAGAAACCAAAAAGGACTTGAAGCACTTACTTATGAAGATTAAAGACTATAACCTTCATTATGGATTATATCTCAGTATGTGTATGTGTGTGTGTATATATATATATATATGTAAAAATCATTGCAACTGGACCAATAAACATCATGATTGACATTGTCAAGGATTTATTTTTACTTGGATATCCACAATCAGTATCACTGGAAAATAGTCAAGAAATCAAATGACATATAACATTAGGCAAATCTGCTGCAATAGACTTCTTTAAAGTGTTAAATGAGCAAATGGATCACTTTGAAAACTAGGGGGCGCCTGACCCAAGTCATGATATCGTCTCATATGCACGTGAAAGCCAGAAAATGATTAAGGAAAACTGGAGGACTGATGCATTTTAATTAGGGTGTCAGCAAAGAATGTTGAACATATGAGAGTAAAAAACTATCTGCACTCCAGTTATATTAAAATGCCAGTCCATGTCCACTACTGATGACAACATTGAGTGTGCAAGTGAAATAATTCTGTCAAAGAGACAAGTGACAGTGGATTATGTGACAAATTATTTGCAAATTAGCCATCACTCTATGAAATACTCCATAACAGATTAGGTTTCTAAAGTTTGAGAGATAGATTCTGAAAACAATTTACAGAAGAGCATAAACATAAGTGTTTGAACGTCTTCAGACAAAAATTGAACTGATATGCAAAGGCAAAAGATTCTTAAAAAAAAAAAACAAAAAAAACCCCATCACTGGTGATGAGACATGGATTCATCATTACAAGCCTGAGAGTAAAAGGCAGAGTATGAAATGGAAACATCCTCAATCAACAACCAAGAAAAAGTTCAAAAGTTAACCATCAGTTAGAAAATTGATGCTTACAGTTTGGGATTATCAACAGTGCTCATTATACTGAGATGTGCACTGAAGCCTAAACTTCCAGATCAAATGCAGAGGACTGCTATCCAAGGGTGTTGTGATCTTGCATGACAATGCATGTCCACCCACCTCTGCCCACACTTTTGACACTCTCCAAAAACTTTGTTTTGAGGTGTTAAAGCATCCTTCCCATAATCCTGATGTTGTTCCATCAGACTTTCACCCCTTTAGTCCCCTGAAAGCAATGCTTTGAGGACAAAAATTCATCTCTGATGAAGAAAGTGGTGATTCGTGGTTCACAGCTCAGTTTCAAACATTTTAAAATAATATGGAAAGCTTGTTGAAATGTGGACAAAGTATATTGAAAAGCAAAATTATATATAAAAATATTATGCATTTGTCTTCTTTAAAGATCCATAGTGACCCTATGTAGGGTTTCTGCAGAGCAAATGGTGAGTTTGAACCATCGACCTTGCAGTTCAAATGGCTTTGCAGCCTGGTGCATTAACCCATCGCGCCATACCAGGACAAAAAGTTAGGGTCAGTGAAAAACTGGAAGACACTCAACAAGATGAATTGACAGTGCCTACGAACAATGGGCTTAAACATAGCAACGTTTGTGAGCCTGGCACAGGACTGGACAGTAATTCTATTGTTGTATATAGGGTAGCTCAGTCAGAAACAACCTAAAGGCACTTAACAATTTTGAGAACTTCAGTTGTTCCATACCATATCCCACAATTAATGTAGCCTTTGAAATCTTGGCTATGATAGTTTGTGAGTAGTGGCATTGTAGTTTTAATTTGTAATTTCCTGATGACAGATTATACTCATTGCATTTTTAAATGCTTATGGATATTCAAATGTGAATATCCCTTTCTGTGAGATATGCAAGTTTTTACCCATCTTTTTTCCCCCCTTTATTTTTAGGAGTAAACACTGGTATGAGTCCTCTGTCAGATATATGAGGGTAAATCTAAAAGTATGGCTATTAAGATTTCAGTTTAAACATGGATGAGTTTATACCAAAAATGTTTAAACGTGTCTCTGGTTCTAGTCTCCTTAGTGTGACTTCAAGCAAAGGTATATTTTTTGTGTCATGGGAAGAAAACTAATTTGAAGGTAGGGTTAATATCAAATTTGTAACAAAACTCAAGTAGACATCTTCCAAAATCACTGAAGCTCTGCATAAAGTTTACAAGAATTCTCTCCCTCATCAAACAACATTTCAGATAAGCCATGTGTTTTACAAGGAAGATAAGAACTCAAAGATGAGCCATCAACCTGGACAAATGTAGAAACTAGCTGAAATACAGAAACAAGTTTCACATTTTGTTAAAGGTTTCTATTATTTTACAGCAATATTTGTTGTTTGGCTTGTTTAACAATGCCTTGAGAACAAAAGTTCTTAATAAAATAAAATCCAACTTATCAATTTTTTACTTTATGGTTGGTGCTTTACAGATATTATTTAAGAAATGCTTTTCAACTCTAAGGTCATGCAGATGTTTTGTTTTCTTATAGAACTTGATTTAGCCTTCAAATTTTAGTCAATAACCCACCTCAAATTTTTGGATAGTGTTAAGGGTCCAAATACCATTTTTAAAAAACTTACTGTTCAGAGATCTGGAGTCCAAGTGTGGTGCTGTGGCATAAAACACAAAACTGCAAGGTCAGTTTGAGAGTTGGTGGTTCAAACTCACCAGTCACTCCTTAGAAACCTTATACAGGGTCACTATGAGTCAGAACCGGTTGGACAGCACTTAACAACATAGATATCTAGTTCTCCAGCACCATTTATTGGGAGGGAAAAAACATCCTTTTCCTCACTGAATTGCATGGAACAAGTTGGAAACAATTCATGTATTTCTATTCTATGGAATTTAAGATTGATGCTTTCCTTTTATTTTTAGTAGGATTCACTAATGAGGTATGTATCACATTGTTTTTTTTTTGTGAAAAGTTTTAAACTACAGACTTGTGATGGAAGATCCAGGGGTGGACCCTGAAACCCCTGCTCATTGAACCTCTTAGGCCAAGACAGACAGCTGTTACACTGGATAAGCAGCAGAACCGTGCACTGAGTGTTTCTGACCCTGACTCATCCGTAACCTGTTGTTTCTGTTAAGTGTCATTGCGCTGGTTCCGACTCATTGCGATCCTGTATAGGATTTCCAAGGAGCAGCTGGTGTTGATTTAAACTGACAACCTTGTGGTTCGCAGTCCAGTGCTGATCCTACAGTGCCACAACAGGAGTCCATGTAACCTGTTCACTTTCATAATAAACCCCATAATCACTGAATATCATCTGTGTAGTCACTGCAATGAATTACTGAACCCAGCTGGGAGGAATGGTTGGTGTCATTTTGTACTAACAAATTAACACTGCATTTCCTTGTATAAATTGGCTGGTGGTGTCAGTTGTCTCTTAATTCCAAACACAACTTTATAAATTCTTTGTGATAGTGGAGTTGGAACTCACACTTTTCTGCTTTGTAGGGTATTCCGATTTGCTAACAGTGAATGCTAAAGCATGACTGCAAGTCTAGAGGAAGAAAGGAACCTTAACTTTTGGTGGACTGTCAATGAATGAAAAACCTTAACCGTTCACCAAGTCACAAGTCACTGCTCTTTTAGTTTGCTATACAATTCATGGTGGACAGGTTTCAGATGAGCTTCCAGACAAAAGACAGACTAGGAAGAAAGAGTGACGAATTACTTCCGAATCTTTAGTCACTGAAAACCTTATGAATAGCAGAAAAACACTGTCAGATATAGTACCGGAAAATGAGCCCCTCAGGTTGGAAAGCACTCAAAATGCGACTGGGGAAGAGCTGCCTCCTCAAAGTAGAGTTGACCGTGATGACACAAATGGAGTAAAGCCCATGGGAGAAAAGCCTGCAGGACGTTCATTTGCTGATGGAACACAACTCAAAATGAAGAGAAATGGCTGTACACATCCATGGAAAATCAGAACAGGGACTGTACAAAGTATGAATCTGGGAAAATTGGAAGTTTTCAAAAAATGAAAGGGAATGTATAAACATCGGTATCTTAGGCATAAGTGAGCTGAAATGGACTGGTATTGGCCAT
>NW_006408865.1:1170148-1170697 GCF_000296735.1 Chrysochloris asiatica | reverse complement strand
ATCATGACAAGCTATGGACAACATTGCAAAGTATGAATATTCTGGAACACTTAACTGTGCTCATGAGGAATCTGTACCTGGACCAAGAGGTAGTTGTTCGAACAGAACATGGGAACACTGAATGTTTTCAAATTAAGAAAGGTGTGCAACAAGGTTGGATTTTTTCACCATACTTATTCAACCTGTATGCTGAGCAAATAATCCGAGAAGCTGGGTTCTATGAAGAAAAATGAGGCATCAGGATTGGAGGAAGACTCATTAACAACCTGCGATATACAGATGATTCAACGTTGCTTGCTGAAAGTGAAGAGGACTTTAAACATTCACTGATGAAGATCAAAGAGCACAACCTTCGTTATGGATTACATCTCAATGTAAAGAAAATAAAAATCCTCACCACTGGATTAATAAACAACATTCTTATCAATGGAGAAAAGATGGAAGTTGTCAAGGACTTCATTCTTCTTAGATCAACTATCAACACTCACGGAAGCAACAGTGAAAAGATCAAACAACGTACTGCATTAATCAAATCTGCTGCACAAGACC
>NW_006408865.1:1167340-1169578 GCF_000296735.1 Chrysochloris asiatica | reverse complement strand
AACAACAACAACAACAACAATCCTTCCCCCACATATTACTGAAATTATTCTCACCACTTAATGATGACTTGATTATAAATTCAGCAAACCCTTATTTCTGTTCCTTTTAGTCAGCCTCATGCATTAAGTGTTGACCAGTCTACTTAACCACTCTTCTCATGGGCTTTTCATTACCCATAATACCTTTGCCCACTCTTACTAATCTCTACAGATAATTTCATATACATCATTTCAATTACATCTATGTACTAAGGATTATTTAGTACAACTATTCCTAGCTCAAATTTCTCTGAATTTCAGATGCTATCTGCCAGCATCTGCGTGCTTACTGTGTCAAGCACAATGTTAGGTAAGTTTGTGGTGTGATCAAATTAAATATAATCTTTGTTCCCCCAAATTTGGTATACTTCTCTAGAATTCTTCCAGTGACTAACTACCTGCAGGGTAGCCAGTTAATTATTATGGCCTACTAGCCAAATTTCTCCATTTTGTGATACATTGTAAATCTATGGCTGTGATTATGGACCCATTTTGAAATGAGTTGCTATGTAGTATAGATTAAGGTGGGGCTAAGGAGTAAAGATTACAGTAGAACTACATATTAAGAATGTCACCACCCTTAGTTTCCCTTCTAATTTATAAGACTGCTTTGAAAAAACTTGCACGCTTGCCCTGGCTCTTTCATCTGGCTCATGATGTCTGACCTCCAGTTCATGGCACTTTTGGCTCATCACCTCAGCTCCTGCAACCTCCTGCAACAACAGCCTGCTGATTTGGTTTCCTCAGGACCTGAGATTACACTGTGAGATTCCTCCAGATTGATCTCTTTAACTACAGATTTGGAACTTGCCAGCCTCTCCAATTGCATGAGCCATTTATTTTGCCAACTGTGAGTTTTGTGAGACATTGCAGCATGTTGCAGAACCCTGGGACTTGGGGGGAAGGGAGGAATGGTGATTGGTATCAAGGACTATGGAGGGGTAGAACATGTTGGAAAGGTTGAACATTTGGGATATCTTTAATCTCCAATACATAGGGACCCATCTTATGTTGATTTTTATAAAAGAAATTATTTATGCACCGGCACTGGGGGTTAATGCACTAGACTGCAAAGTAGGTTTGAACCTCAGGGTGAGCAGCCGCAGATCTCAGCTCCAGCTGCTCCTCAGAAACCGGATACAAAGTCGCTATATGGTGTGGAACTGACTCATTGGTACTTAACAACAACTCAAGTAAAAAACTTTGACTTGTATCTCTCCGACCATTTCCAATTAATCGTCTGTTGACTTTACCTCTGAAAACCTACCCCTTTCCCTAGTCTCACTGCTTTTCTTCTCATTCACTCATATGTAATTTTTAAGTAATCAATTTAGAATTTAGGAGGAAAAGACCATAAATGTGAATTTAACTGTTGAATGAATTCCAAAGCAATACTTAACTATTATCTAATTTCTAAGTGTTTATGCTCTAGCACCACACCAGGATACAGCAAAATGAAGCTATGTCATTTTTAAGATAAGGTTAAGCAAAAACAGTGGTTTCCATCTTGGGTGCGCTCTCTCCCTTGGATCACTCTGGGAGAAGCCAGATGCCCATCATGAGCACTCATAACCTACCAGTGAGGAACTAGGGCTGGCTGACTACCTTGCAAACTTGGAAACAGACTGTCTCAGTTGAGTCTTCAGATCCTGCAGCCCTGGCTGACAACCTGGCTGTAATGTAATGAGACTTTGACCAGAACCACCCAGTTCAGCCATTCTTGATTTCTGATCCACAGAAATCAAGGGATAATGGTGCCAAGTTACACAGCAATAGATAACATGGTTGTTTCAATCCCACATAACCATGTGTTGGATAAGTGTAAAATAAGGAGCCCTTGTAGTGTAGTGGGTTAAGTATAGGTCTGCTAACCTAAAGGTCTGTAGTTCAAATCTACCAGACAAAGATATAGTCTGCATCCATAAAAATTGACTGCCTCGAAAACCCTAAGGAACAATTCTACTCTGTCCTATGGGCTGAGTCAGGATTGACTGAACAGCAATGGGCTTGACTGGTAGGTAGCCGAACACCAATTTTATAGTGATTTGGAAAAGGTTTTTTTCTCAGTCAAATCATAAGCTACAATAACAAAAGTTCTAACTATATTACTAATTAAGTGTTGCTGAGTCAGTATAGGGGTTTCCAAGGAGCAGCTGGTTTGTTTGAACCACCAACCTTGTGGTTAGTGTTTCAGTGCTT
>NW_006408865.1:1123924-1167085 GCF_000296735.1 Chrysochloris asiatica | reverse complement strand
GGCTCATAGGGACCCCATATAGATTTCTTAAACCAACAATCTTGAGGTTAGCAGTCCAGTGCTTACCCTACAGCACCACACCAGGACTCTGGTCCTATTTCTAGGTAAAATGAAACAAGTACGCCTTAGAAGAGGGGACTACAAAAAGTTCATGGGAAAAATTCCATTATTCCACTAACTTTTTGAAGCCCCCTCCTTAGTCACTGTCACAAAATCAATGTGCTAAGTTCTGGACAATAAAGTCAGTGGTGGTCTAGTATAAAAGCATTTAATTAGGATCAAAATTTCAGTTTGCTTAAATTTATTCTAAAGAAGTTCTGATAAATTGGTTCTTTGTCAACAAGGATTACTTGTTTCCCTCGATACAGAATAAACTACCAATATAATTATATTATTGGTTAACTGCAATAGTCAAATGCTTTATTTTTAAAACAGTATCACAAAAGAATAACCAAGATCAACTCAAAGCTACTTCTTAAACTGCATTCATGCACTGCAAAGCATTATGACTGGCCCAGAGAAGGTATGATATTTAATGGGGATGCAAAATTTTGCAAACAATAAATCTCAATAGATTTAAAAATACTCTGAATGCAGTAATGTCATCAAGTGTCTGTTAAACTGAGGACATAACAGATTCACATGCCTACTACCTCCCATTTCACCCACACTGAAAACTTCACGACTGCTCCTCTAGCCCCCTTCCCAAATCTCTAGTGGGAGGATAGTAAGTGGACCCAGAAAAGCTCTCTCTGACTGCCAATCAAGGTGAGAGCTCAACCCCCATGTGTTTATAGCCTCTTCCTGGGGAGATTTTATCATTGATAATGGGATAAAAAGTTTTAGCACTACAATGATGAAAACAGCAGAGGAATGAGACCAAATGACAAAATATTTCAAAAAGTTTTAAAAGATGTAAAACAGATCTAGAAATGGAAAATGAATTTGCAATGGTAACGAGAGCTCAACTTCAATGTCTGCAGAGAAAGACTAAACCTAGAAGCGAGACACCGGAGACTATGGCTCTTAGCCATGCTTCAGGCCTGGAAGTTAACTCACCCTGGTTGCTCCATTTTTAGTGTTGTTGTTGGTCCAAATCATAGCCACCCTGTATAGGGTTTCAGAGAATGCAAACCTTTACAGGAGCAGAAAGCCTTATCTTTCTCCCATGGAGCTGCTGATGGTGTTTAACCACTGACCTGTGGTTACTAGTCCAAAACGCAAATCACTATACCACCAGAGCTCCTTAGGCAGGTCTATAAAGGGGAACAATCATACTAGGGAGGCATACATTCCTTAGAAAAAGCAACCATTTTAGATTCAAAAGGGCAGCATTTACTCAAGGACGAAATTCAAAGGAAAGGAGGAATGAAAACACAGGAAACATAGGGAGGAAGAGGAGCAGGCCTGAACATAGCAGAAATGGCTTAAAGTATACATGTAGTTGGTCTCTTACGTTCCCCTCCATCATTATCACACGTAATCAGACCTTCCATGTCACAGCTGTATCAACATGAGCAGATTCTTAACTTCCCTGAGTATCCATTTATAATGAGAGCATAATAAAATACCTATTTCATAGGATTATGTCAGTTAAACTACATGAAGTAAACAGAGAAGAACCTAGTATATAGTAAGGATGTAATCACCTAAGTTATTTTAAACTTTTGAAGTTGTTTGCTTTCTAATTAACAATTGTGTATGTATTACTTTAAGAATCATTAATTAAATCACCTTCTGGGGGAAAGGAAGACACATAAATGACAGAAAGATAATAGCATTTTCATTCTCTGAACAGAGAGCTCCATGAATAAAAAAAATCCGGTTACCTGTTTTGCTTAGTCTTAAAACAAGACAGTTAATCATGAGTGCCATATCTGAAGTAGTTACTCTAGTGCTGGATGTGGGAGAGATGCCACTGAGAAGTTCCCTATCATTCTGTAAGTTAAGTGGCTATAAATTGCTTGTTTATAAACAAATTTAGTAATGAAAAAGGACTTTATTACTATGATGATTAGAAATATTTCAGAAGAACAGACTAAAATGAGAACTAAATCTCAGTAATTCATAAATACCATATAAGAAATGTTATCTGAAAAAAAGATGTTAACAGGAAATTATATACAACTACCTGAAAAGCATTTATTGCAATGACAAAACTAGAGGTTAATTGCTTTTTATTATTGAATTATATTGTAAAGGCTTAGCTACTATGTCGACATTTTAAATCAGGAAGAAATGCTTTTTCATTTACATCAAGGAAACATTTACTCTAGTGGTAAAAACAGACACAGACAAAAGACCAAGTACATGTTTTAAAAAAAAAAAAAAAGAAAAAGACTACATGTTTTACCTGGTCCTACTTTTGCTAATTTGGACCATAGTTTTACTATTAGAAAATTGATCTTACATACATGTTAAGTCTGATTTATCTTACCACATTTTTAAAACATTAAATGCAGTTTCTCACAACTTCTAAGTTATACACAAAAGAATAAAAACAAAATGAGAAACGAAGTTTAAAAACAAAGTAATAAGCACAGACTTGCTATTGTTACCCTATAGAGGAAAGGTTGAGTAAAACATGTCCCCTCTGTGGCTCATCTCAAAGAAACACTTTTACTCAGAGAGGCAAGCATTTCTGACCAGAGAGGAAATTTTCAACTCCCCCTGCTGGGCCAGAGCTATAAGTGTTTCTGGTTTCAATTGAAAGGTGAAATGTCTGTAAAATATCTACAAGCTAAATATCAGCACAGGGCTAATTCAAATAAAGATTGGGTACCAGTCTAAATATACATTTTCAGGTTTTTCCTTTTTAAAAAGTATCACTATTATTCCAGATGATATTTAAAAATAACTTAGATTTCTTAGTGTGCTTTATGGTCAGTGAGTGTAAATCTGAAACTCAAATGACAACGTTTAAAATTTTTGTTTCACTTGATTCTACTGAAATTTCAATTACCTACTATTTTACTTATCCAAGCTAAACATGAGGTAAGTTTCAGCTAAAAAAATAAATCAACCACAAAAATAAAAGTAACCATTTCAAGAGTACACAAAATCATAATGCCCTCCTCAGAGTTTGTGACTTTATGCGGTAACTATTGTGTATTCAAGAACAATTTACTATGTAACTTAAAAGCAAATACTTTAAAATCAAACTACATTGGGAGATATAGGGCAAAAACTTGGCAAAATTGGTTTTTGGTAACAGAAGATAAAGCAATAATAATAAACCCAAATGGAACATAAGACCAGCGTTTAAAGTAACTTCTAAACAAACACACACACATTTATCTAAAAATATTTTGGTAGCAAATTAGATGAACAGATTAAGTGTTTTGCTGTAAATGAAGAGTAGACATTTCCAATCATGGCCTTATAGCTAGCGGAACAGTTTTTATAAAACATGTATAGCTAACTAATAGTTTTCCAAAACTTGTATGTTGCACTAAAAGATCCCTGCTAAAAATCAACTATATTGAAATGAGTTTTTAGGACTTTCATGATACTAGAAATCTTTTAAAAAGTACAATAGGGCTTCAATACCATTACTATTAATAAGAGTTACAGAAGAGATTATTGCTGTACTTTCCCCCATCAACACCATCACACTTTGTTGCAGATACAAAAACATGCAACCCAAGTTACTTTCCTCTTACTGAATTTCACTGTTTCACATGTATCTGAAGTTTTTATTCAGCAGAGAATGAATGTTAAAATCTTTTCTGTAAGAATTCAAAGCATTTAAATGTGTAGCTTCACATTATACCACATTTTGCCCTTCTTATTTCCCAAAAACAAAGACAATATACATTTTTCTCAAAAAACGAAATAAGATGTCCACATTAAAAAAATAAAGCCTACAAAAAAGTTCCAGAGCTAAAAAAGATTATTTGTATGGCACAAAATGATCTCCTACTAGTCCAAAGTCCAAAACATTTCAATGAAGTCCATTTATATATCTTGTTTGCTTTTCAATGGAACACTACATTTATCAAGGTGAAATCAACATTATTTTTAGTTCTTGAGTTGAGTGTACACAAATATCATTTATATAGTTATTAAAAATAGGAGACCAAGTTGAGTTTGCCAAAGAGATATCATTCACTTGGATTTCGTGGAGTTAAGGAGGAAACCAGAGAAGGGGTTTCCTTGATTGGTTTCCATAGCTTGATAGACCAGAAACAAAAAAACTGCCACAACAACAAACAGCAAAATTTTTATCCACACGGGAATGTAGCGTCCCTTTTTTGTCTTTTCTGACTTGACATCTGCCAAGGGAACATACTTAGGGACATATTTAGATGAAAAAGATTCCTCCATCCTGAAATCACTGAGTTCTAACGGCCGGCCTGCAGCCCCTTTGATTGGTCTGCGGCAACTAGCACTGTCAGGAATGAAAGGAGGAAGAGAAAAAGATAGTTTAGATGAAATCATGATTTCAATGAAAAACATGTCATTACTATACCCAATTCCAAGGATATTCCTTTAGGCAGCAGTAGAAAATTATCTCATATATGAGGGGGCTTTAAAAAGTTTGTGGGGGAAAAAAATCCACTGTCCATTTTCATTTTCCACAATTTTTTTTAAGCCCTCTCATAAAGTAGTTAGGGTCAATCATACTATACACTTTTCATTTTAAAAATACATTTCATGAAAAAATAATTTTCATTCCTTTATAAAAAAAAAAATTCATTTAAATGCATATATTAATAAACTCATCGAACCTGTCTCCTTTTAAAAGTCTTTTCAATCAAAGCCAATACATTTAGTGGTTAAGGTAAAAATTTTTTGTTCTAATTTACTAGGTTTCCCACCCCTTTGATTTAACAATTTCATTTTAAACAGACTCAATTTTCAAGAATAGGAACTGCTGACTTGAATTAAAATTGCAAAAAGAGAACAATTCAGAGAGCAGATATAAGTCTGAAAAAAATAAATTACAAATTCCCTAGTACAATATACTAATATTATTTCAATATCTAAATACCTAATTCCTGTTGGTGTAGATGCTTCAAAGGGAAACATTTCCTTAAGAATATCCCTTTCTATTCTTCTTTCCTCCATTTTTTCTCCCATCTAATAAGGAAGAAATAAAGAAATCACAAGTTAAAATTTAGTGTATAGGCAAAATCCACAATTTTAAACAGAAATCTTTGAGAACTGCAATGAATGTAATATGAGTTTTTAAAACTGCTATTTCAAAATTAATTCTTATCCAGGTATCCACATGTTTTCCCAGGCTATCTTATTTTTTTGACTATGAAGGTACCTTAATGTGGTTATGGGAGGAGGGGGAAATCACTACACATTCAGATAAGTTAAAAAAGTAATCAAACAAAACAAAAAATTTCAGTATACTTAATATGACAGTGTATGGTTTCCTATGTTTTTCATTGATAAAACATTGCAAGTATATATTTTTTCCTATTATGAATTCTATAATAAAATTGTCAAATGCATAGATATTTGTGAGGGGGGTCTCAAAAAGTCTGTGGAAAATAAAAACAAAAAGAATGGTTTTCCCACAAAATTTTGAAGTACCCTTGTACTTAACAAGGTCTTTGAACAAATTTTAGTGTCAATGTATTTTTTTAAAAAACTAGTCAGTCCAATCTTTCCAACTCAGGAAACAGAAAATACATTTTCATTTTAAACAACCTGATTGTTTTGTTGTGTTTATCTTTATGCCCAGATCAAAATAATAAATACTTCATCCTCCTTAGTAAAGTCATAAAACGAAAAGTGATCATGCAGTTAGTACTTTAATCTATGAAGTTACATTAAACTTCTAAGCAATAAATTCAAGCACCATACAGTCGCTTTAAAGCTATCTGACCTTTTAAGAGTAAGTTTAGCCTTCCTACAAGACATTCAACTTAAACCCATGACAAACAGAATGTATTATAAGCAGACCACTCCCTTGAAAAATGCAAGTTATGAGGCACATAACAGCAAAAGGATAGTATTAGCATGTCATACTGTATTAGTTAATACCCATTTTCAGTAATAAAAATGTCTTTAAAATCATACATACATATACATACACATATATATATACCACCCAATAAAGTAGGTTCTGCTCCCTCCCATTCCAGAGAATATAAATAGTTTCTCTTTAAAAGATTAATGATAGCCTCAATCTAAATTTTATTCATTTACTTCAGCTCTTGTCAAGGGTTTCTTTGGTGTTCTTCTGGGTATGTCTGAGAATTCAGTGTTTGGCAGAATGGGAGCTGCATGCTTGAAATTTCCAGTCACCCTATTGACAACCTGCCAAGATTCAAATTATTCAGACTCAGAATTATCCAAACATAACAAAGACATTAAAAAATAAAAATAAATTAAAGATATTTGGTATCTGTAATATTTGAAAATTTTCCTTAATAAAGTGCTTCACATGTGCAGTCCTATCACTCTTTAAGTATCCGAGCAAAAAGTATCCTTATAGTACTTAGAATTCTTAACAATAAATTAAATTTATATAATTTGCTATGTTGAAAATTCGACAGTTCAGAACAAAATGGGAAAATTTTAAATGCAGTATTTAAGAATATGTAAATGTGAAACTGTCAAAAATCACCACCTCCCCATTCTAATTAAAGGGTAATTTACAAAGAATACCACTTGCATAGTTTATTAAACATATTTACTAAGGTTTCGTTGCTTGAAGCCATTATAGTTTCAGCTATGGGAGTACTTTCTGAAATTACTGCACCATCTATACGAAAATGTTCTGAAGTTTCCACCTGTTAGTTTGAAAACAAAACAAAAACAATAAATATAAAATAATCACTAAAGCCCTACCAATCTGAAACCCAATTCTAAGCAATTAAGCCTTGCATCACCCTTTTCCTTGGAGTTCTTCTCGACCCTCTTGTAGATTCCCTAGTTAATGCCTGAAGAGGTCCGCTTTTTGAAGATCCACTTGTCCATTCAGTCTCAGTTATTCCAGCTTGAGAATAGCTCTATTCAAGTATTGACACATTAAAAAGCCATATACATCAAACACTTTAATAATGGCCATGGTAACACACTAAGAAGCCAAAATGAATCATCAAATGCCAGCATTTACAAAAACTGTCATGCCCTCAAAATACTTCTAAAAATATTCATTGAACTAACATAGAGAAATCAGAAAATTGATAAAAGATACTATAATGCCTAGCTCTAGTACCTCACAAATTACAATAAAAGGGAGAGGGAAAGTACATCAATTATCACTGGGCCCCCTTTTGTAACTCACTGCTATTTGACTCTAGTATAGCAGCTGCATCTCTTTGGATGTCTTAAAAAGCACACTCATCATGGCTTAGAAGAGAAACTCATTTGTTATAATAAATTCCATTTTGAATAAAAAAGACAAACTATTAGGACCATTAGCATAGATTATACATTATTCTTTTCATGTGGACAGAATTATCTAAATAGAAATCTGTCAAATTATAATCCATACCCAATTATCTGAGCTCTAAATTCTCATGTGTCAACCAACCCTTCTTGGAAGCATAAAATGTCAAAACCGGGCACCAACACAAACCTGGTAGTCACTCATAATCATGCAAGCCTGAAATGTCAGTGCCAAACCATAATGCTACTCACTTCTACTAAGACTCCTTTCTCCCTGAAAAGCCAATTGTTTCCTCACTTAAATAATCAAACAATCCTTACACACTACTTTTTAAATCATTACATTAGTGCTTCTCAAACAGTAGTATATGTATGAAATGCATAAGTGCTTTAATTAAAACACAGATTGATTCAGCAGATCTAGCAGGGGGCCAGGGATTCTGCATTCCAACTAGAAAGCCAATCTTACAATTCTTTCAAACGTTTTTAACTATAGAGTATCCATCAATGATTAGTATTCCCAGTGGGGTGGGGTTATGTTGTCACTTTGCTTTCAAGCAGATATTCAGATAACTGATGTTTTTCTTTTCAAGTAGATGTCCATTAATTAAAAAGTCATAATTCATCCCTCTCATGTGGTGCTGTGGGATAATGCACTGAACTCCAAGGTCGGTTTTAACTGCGGGGTCGGTGGTTCAAATTCACCAGCCGCTCCTTGGAAACCCTGTACAGGGTTGCTATGAGTCAGAACCGACTCGATAACACTTAACAAACAATAAAAGCAACTAGCAGTAGAGCCCTGGTGTGGTGCTATAGGAACACTGGAAGGTTAAATGCAAGGTTGGCAGTTCAAACCCACCAACTACTCTTTGAAATCCTATATAAAGTTGTTACATGTATGAACCAACTTGACAGCACACAATAGTAACAAAATCTAGCAATGAGCGATCATCCAATACATTTATTTGGCTAAGGGAATTAACCAGTGGTTACGAGTTAGAGGAGGAGAATATTGAAAGTGGCATGGGCTGCCAATAAACCCAACAGATCTGTGTTGGAAGAAATGCAGCCAGAGCGCTCCTTGGAGGCCATGATGGACAAACTTTGTCTCTCATACTTCAGACATATTGTCAGGAGGGACCAGTTGCTGGAGAAGGATATCATGTTTTATAAGGTGGAGGGTCAGAGATAAAGACATCAATGGGCTCAAGGGTGGCAACAATTGTGAGGTTGGCCCAGGATCAGGCAGTGTTTCGTTCTGCTGTGCATAAGGTCGCTATGGGTCAGTACCGACTCAATGGCACCTAACAACACCAAACGAGTTGGAATGCTAACCTAAAGGTCAGCAGTTTGAAACTACCAGCTGTTCCATAGGAGAAAGGTGAGGCTTTCTGCTCCCATAAAGATTTACAGCCTCGGAAACAAAATACAGGGTCGCTATGAGTTGGAACCGACTCCACAGCACAGCACTACCACCACCACAAAAGGCAGAAACTACCAAAGTACCAAAACGTAGACATCCTATGTGTATCTGATTTTATACTTGCCCATATTTAGAATTGACATTAAGAGTTTTCCTTTGACTCAATCTGAATCTGTGTTCTCCTTACTCTGTATCAATTAGCAAGTATTTGCTGAATGTAAAACTTAGTGTTTGTTAATCAAAAGATAAATTTGAAAACATACACACACATAGTAAGTGCTTACTTCCAGTCAAGATTCAATTACGTGAATAGAAGGGAACAAAAGCTTTTCTCTGAAGTTCTCAATCCTGGCTGCACAGTCTCAAGTCTGAGGAGATTTCAAAACACATCAATATTCCCAGAACACCTGAATCATAATCTTTTCTTAAATGTCCCAGGCATAGTTAATTTTTATATATGTTTTGAGGGGTTCCACAAATGGTCAGCAACAATTGAGAAAATTAGTTTAAGATGATGTAACTGACAATGGACTTTGATCCATCTTAATGCCAAGAATTTTTAAACTACTTAGCACTGCTCCTCCAATAATCAATAGCAGTGTTTGAAACATGTCTGATTTGAAAGTCTACTTGGTATTATCAATGAATATTTAACAATTTTAAACCTCAAAGAATTAAAAAATTACATTACTTGAAAGGGCTAAAAAAATGACTAGATCTACAATTGATACTATATAAAGTCCAGGTATCTTATTACCTATATATATCTATAGGGTCTTGGGTAGTGGGGGAGAAGAGAGAAAGGCAGCTTTTAGTCCCTAAAATTGGTTACTGAAAAATTTACAGGGTTTTCCATGTTATGTTTTGAACAAATGAAAAATTTCATCAAAAATAGTATAATTTTATCAAATACCCATTGAAATTTCTTTAGCACATACACACACAGCAACATATTTGCATTTCTTGTATATTTTAAAGATTCTTAATTTTCTTCTATGGAAGAAAACATAAGAAACATGCTGGCTGACTCGGGGGATGAACGGGAACAAAGGTGGAAGACTTTTTACTAGAAATCATTTCTTTGTTCAGAATTATGAAATCCTTTGAGGAAAAAATTAGTTTTATTAATTCCTATTTATCACTAATTTAGAATTGGTTATTTTCACTTACTGTAACATTAAGCTTTATATTCAAGAGACCAATAAACTAATTTGACATACGATACTCTGAAGACTCAAATTTTTTACCAGAATCTATAATTAACAAGTGACTTTGAGAAGAAAAAATAAAATTTGATATTAAAAAAAAAATCAAATAAAATTATCCAATACTATAATTAGCAACGTAGACCAAATAATTATTGGTTGAAAAGACATCTATTTCCACCAAATGTTCTCTAGCAAATCCAGAATTTATCTAAGAAATAACAAGAAAAACAAAACCCATTTCACACTGTCTTTTGATAAACAATCAGGTAAAGATTATTCAGAAAACAGACAGTGAGGTACACAGAATGCAGGAGCTATTAAAAAAAGGTTCTGTATGCCAATCAGGAAAATTACAAACTTTAAGTAACAAACACCATATGAAAATAAGTTGTAAATCTCAAGAGGCTATGGCCCTCAATCATGCCTTCAGCTCTGGAAATAAATTCACCACCCTGACTAAATTTTCTGTCAGATCGTTCAATAAGGTAAGCAGTATCACTGAGGAGGTACACACACCTTAGAATAATCAACCATTTGAGATAAAAAAGGCAGCATTTACCCAAGGACAAAGGAGCTCTGGTAGTGTAGTAGTTACAAATCGGGCTGCTAACTTCATGGTCAGCAGTTCAAAACTACCAGCTGTTCTGAGGGAGAAAGATGAGGCTTTCTGCTCCCATAAAGATGCACATCCTCAGAAACTTTATGCAGGGTAGCTAATGAGTCAGAACCGACTCCATGGCACATAACCACCACCACCACCCAAGGACAAAGATCAAAAGAGTTGGGAAAGAAGGAGGAAAGGAAACAGGAAATGCAGGGAGGAAGCAGGATAAGTGATGTTATATTGTGGGGATTGAAATCAATAAGATGAATCATAGTACTATCTTATTCAGCTGACATAATACTAAATACATATTTAATAATAATAAAAAATATGTAAAAGAAAATGACAATTTTTAATATTAGGGAACAAAACTACCTGTTCACTAATCTTGGAGGCCTTGTCACACACAAAAAATGATGTCAAGCACAATATTTTGGTTATACTAAGGAAAAGACAAACTCGCAAAACAAAACCAAAAAACCCACCACCATCCAGATTGCATTTAGCAGCCCTATTACTAATAGTAATATTATACTGTTTTGAAACTTTTCTATGTGTAATTAATGTCTATTTTAAACTCAAGTATTCATCGTAAGCAATACAAACTTAACACAATTAAGATAGTCTACAATCATAAATGTGAAATATTATCAATGAACTCACGATTTTTCTTTCTAAAAAACAAGTACTTTCTAGCTCTACCACTAAAAAGGCCTAGAAGTAAGGAGAAACCACCAGAACCACCACGTTAAGTACCCAGACTCCAGTCTTCAAATAACATTTCCAATAAATGGAACAGGGTTTCTTGGGAAAACTTCTAACTTTAGATGGCTGTTGTTTAGTGCCAACTGAAGAGGTTTCAACTCACAGTGACCCTGTCTATGGTTTCCGAGGAGCAACTGGTGGGTTTCAACTGCTGACCTTGTGGTTAGCAATCCAGTATCCTATAACACCACATCAAGAGCCCATGGGAGGTAAGATAAATATGAGATTTCGGCATCTTACCATATCAGAAAACCAGAGCATATCAAAAAGAACCAGATGCCATCACGCTGATTCCAGCTGAGACACCCCTCTGCCCACAAAGTGTCAGAGTGGCACCATGCTCTACAGGGTTTTTTTTCCTTAATGTTTTATTGTGAATTATGTGATAGTTTACATGGGAGAACATTAGCTTTACATTCATCCTATCGTATATCATTTCATTGCCATGGTTACAATCCCCTCCATGCATCATCAACCAACCAAAGGGTATACACTATAAGCCTGCCCCCCGGTCGTCAGCACACAGCCCCTCTCCCTCTCTGGGTCTAAAGTCCCCAACTGCTCCATCTCTCCACGTTCAGTGTCTGCCGCCTCCTCAGTCATCACTGCTTCTCTGGGTAGGGTCCCGCTCTCTGCTCTTCTCCCTTGATGGTCCCAGGGACTCCCTGTCCTAGGCGGAAAAGTTAATCGCTCCCCTCCTTGCTACAAAACGTCTACCTTTACATTTCCAACCCTCACAAGCAGTCCTGATAACAATTATTCACTACTATATCACAAGAGATGAATACGCATTTCATTTCATCAGCCCCACCTAGACAGATTGTATACTACTCAGTGGAAATTCTACCTTCCTTCACGCCCTCTGAATCTAGGTTCCCACTTTTTTTTTTTTAATGTTTTATTGTGAATTATATGATAATTTACATGGGAGAACTTTAGTTTTACATTCATTCCATTGTGTATCATCTCACTGCCAAGGTTCCAATCCCCTCCATGCATCATCAACCACCCAAAGGGTATATCCCAGAAACCCGCCCCTATACTTCCCCCTCCTCCCCAGTTTTCGGCCCACACAGTCCCTTCCATCTCTGCGTCCAAAGTCCCCAGCTGCTTCATCACTCCACGTCATCGTCTCTGTCTCTATCTCAGGCATCTCTGTTTCTCTGGGTAGGGTCCCGCTCTCGGCATTTCTCTGTTGATGGTCCCAGAGACCTCCGCTCCTAGCCTGGAGAATTAATCACTCCCTTCCTTGTTACAAAACGTCAACCTTTGCATTTCCAACCCTCATAATCCGTCCTGATAAGCATTATTTACTATAGTATCACGAGTTACCCATCTGTATTTCCTTTCATCAGCTCCGTCCAGACAGATTGAATAGTACCTACTGGAGATTCTGCCTTCTTCCATGCTCCCTAGCACTAGGTTCCCTCTTGAAAGCTTGTAAGCCAGTCACTTCTTGCCTTTGTAGTCCTCCCCTCCCCATTTGAGTATCCAATGTCCGAGTTGCCCATCCCTATCTATTCTGTGTATGGAGGGAGTGGGAATGATTCTTGCTGCAAGGATTTGTTCCCTCTTTTGAGCTACTGCATCCATAGGTGTAGGTCAAGTTCATCAAATTTTACAGGGTTTTTGATGACTGATTTTTAGAAAGATTGAAGTACTTCTGAAATGCCTCTTAGTGAATTCCAACCTTTTGGTTAGCAGTTGAGCACTCTAACTGTACCAACCCCAGGGACTCTGTCAAATAACAGGCCAATAAAAGGATAAAGGATTCAATTTAATAATTCCCACTGGCTAGAGATGGCACTGGTAGCGTAGTGGTTACGAATCGGGCTACGAACCTTAAGGCCAGCAGTTCAAAACTACCAGCTGCTCCGCGGGAGAAAGATGAGGAGTTCTGCTCCCGTAAAGATTTACAGCCTCGGAAACCCTGTACAGGGTCTCTATGGGATGGAATCAACTCGACGGCACTTAACAACAACAACAAGAGATGGCACATT
This sequence comes from Chrysochloris asiatica, assembly GCF_000296735.1. NCBI lineage: Eukaryota > Metazoa > Chordata > Mammalia > Afrosoricida > Chrysochloridae > Chrysochloris > Chrysochloris asiatica. Next base: position 1,153,732 of record NW_006408865.1, on the reverse strand, counting down.
TTGAGCATAAAAAAGGACAGCAATTACTGAAGTCAATAAAAACCACAAACATTTTAACACTGACAAATATCTTACTGGTCACCTTTTCAAGTAGAATGGATACTTCAGGAGGCTGGTGTTACAGTGGTTAAACATTGACCTATTAACCTACTAACCAAAAGGTTTGGCTCTGCTCAGTCTTATAGGGAGGGTCACTTTGAGTCAGAATTTGACTCAATGGCACTTTGTTGTTGAAAACTGTCAAATAAAAGTAAAGAAATAAATTAATCTGATTCTCCTATAAGACTTTTATTTCATAGCAATTATGCAACTCACAAGAGAACATTGTTTGTAAGAGAATTCCAGTTAATAGACAGGAGAGAATAAGAAAAACCATTGTCTTGGGATTTCCATTAAGATGACTGACCAGAAACACGCACTACACAGACTCTGTAACAAATATGCTGCTGTTGTTCTTAAGTGTTGTCAAGTTGGTTCTGACCCTTAGCAAACCTGTACAGGGTTTCTAAGGAGTGACTGGTGAGTTTGAACTGCTGACTTTATCCTACAGTGCCACAAGAGAGACCAAATAAAACAGACACACAGATAAGTGAGCAAATACAAATTGCTACAATTTAATGAACTAGACCTTTGCTTATGGATGCAGTTGTTCAAAATGCCAACTGAAATGGAAGGACTCTTCATACCTAGGATCAAGCTTGTTTTCTCAGTGCAATGGGTTAAAGTTGTTGTTAAGTGCCATCGAGTCAGTTCTGACGGGTTTCCAAAGAGCACCTGGTGAGTTTGAATCACCAGTCTTTCAGTTCAAACCAACCTTGAGGTCACGTGCTTATCCCAAAGCGCCACACCAGGACATCAATGGGTTGACAGGGACAGGCAATGTAGATACCAGCTATCAAAAATGGGGGGGGGGGGGAGGTTTATAAAGTCCTGGTGTGATGCTGTGGGCTAATGCTTTTTAACTCCAAGATTGGTGGTTCAAGCTCAACAGCTGCTCCTTGGAAACTCTATACAGGGTTGCTATGGGTCAGAATCGAGTCAACAGCACTTAACAACAACATAAAGGCACAAAGTGACCAGTTTACAAGCTTTCTTGAGTGTGCTTAGTTTCAGAACGAGGGGGTAAGGAAGAATCCTCACTGAATAGTTTTCCTTTTCCAGATGGATCTGGTGAAATGGGATGAGGACATGGAGGATGATGGTGAGAGGATGTTATGATTCAGTTAGGAGTAACTGTTACAGGATTAATGGCAGAAGTCACAACTGTAATTGTAGAAGATGTGTTAACTAAAAGGGGAGAGCAGTTTATTTATCTTTCATTTCAGAAGCAAAGAGCCCTAAGGACTACCAAGAAGGAAGGGTATGAGATCCTACCTAGAACCATCAGGTGGTGACATTAGAGACAGTAGCAAAGGGGATGGCATGGAGACAGAGAGCAGCTGCAGACTCTAGGCCCATGGACTAAGAAGGGCTGTGTGCTTGCAGGCAGGAGGCTGGTTTGTAATATGTGTCCTTTGTTGTTGTTGTTGTAAGTGCCGTCGAGTCGGTTCCGACCCATAGCGACCCTGTACAGGGTTTCCGAGAGTGTAAATCTTTACGGGAGTAGAAAGCCTCATCTTTCTCCCGTGGAGCGGCTGGTAGTTTCGAACTGCTGACCTTAAGGTTCGCAGCCTGATTCGTAGCCACTACGCTACCAGAGCTCCTTAATAGTCATTTAAATAAATATATATTTTTTGTTCTGTAAGTGTAAATCAAATACTTTTGCTTTGTTGGTATGGTGGGGGAAAAAAAGTAAAAGGGAAGCCACAGGGAGGAAGCAGGATAACCGTTGTTGCAGGGAGGGGAGTATAATCATTGAAATGAAACAAAATGTATGACTGGTTGAAAGCAAAGCTGATGTTCTTATCTGTTAATCTTCACAGAACTCACAATAAAAAGTTGGATAAAAAAACCAAAACACCAACACAGAAAAACAGACACAGATAAAAAAAATCCTGGAACTCTGAACTTTAGAGAAGCCGACTGAGTGTTGGTTGGGAAGAGAAGCTGGGTAGGGATGCCGAGAGAGGGAGACTGACTGGTGAATGGGCAGCTAGATGCAAAGTGACCATCTCAAACCTTTGTGAATAGTTTTGGCCACAGAAGGTGGCCTGACAGAGCAGTCACACAGGCGACTAGAAAGGATACAGAAACGGTATCCATACAGGGCAGCTATAACTGTACCCTCTGCAGCTCCACCCACTGGGCAAGAGTTAATACCAGTTCCTACCTCCCTGATCAATGACAGACAGCAGCCAACACCAGTCAAACCCACCCTAAACTGAGGTGCATGAACAGCAAATAAGAACAGTGTACACGCTTCCATTCTCTAACTACACTCACAGAAGACAGTTGGTGAGAGCCTAGGAACACACCAACATACAATCATCAATTAAATACAAATACAACAACCACACAATGCTCCAAAGACAACAGACAATTTTAGCTTACATGAGAAACAAGAGAGAATGGCTCAAACAAATACCAAGATGTAAAGCCTGAAAATGTTTATGAGGAAGTAAAAAAGAATTCAAAAGAGTACTATTTAAGTACCTTCTGAGGGCTGACACAAAGATCTAGGAAAGCAAGGAGAACACAAAAAAAACATTAGAAGAATTCAGAAAAACACTAGAACAACAGACAAAATGAATAAAAATTTTGAAACAATACAAAACCTGCAATTATAAATCCAGAAGATTAATACTTAGATTTTAGAAATGGACAATACATTGAAAAGGCAAAGAAGATGTGAAGCAATGGAAGCCTGAAATTAGTGAGCTTGAAGGTAAAATCTCTCTATACTAGTACACTAGAAGAACCACCAGAAAAAAGAATGAAAGAATCCAAAGAAAGCCTAAGAGTAATGTGGGACACCAGGAAGAGGAATAATTTATGGGTGATCCAAATTCCAGGAAAGGAAGAGATAATAAAAAGCACAGAGAAAATTGTCAAAGAGTTGTTGGAAGAAAACTTCCTTTAAGATCAGGAAGGAAAAAATGTATGTATACAAGAAGCTGAATGAACCCCCAGCAGAGTAGATCTCAAAAGAAAATTACCAAGACACACCAAAATCAAAATTTCCAAAACCAGACAAGGAAAACATCCTGACAGTAGCTCAGGAAAACTGCAAAGTTACCTACCTACAAAGGAGAACCAGTAAGACTAAGCTCTGATTTCTCAGCAAAAACCATATAACCAAGAAGGCAATGGGATGACATATACAATACTCTGAAAGAAAAAACTGCCAACTAAGAATATATACCAGCAAAGGTATCCCTCAAATACGAAGAGAGGTAAATACTGTAAGTGTTGGTACAAGGTAAATACTGTAAGTGTTGGTACAATTACAATTGCAATCATTGTAATGAAGCAAAGTATATGATCTGTTGAATGGAAAACTGATGATCTGGTCTGTAAACCATAACTCATCTCACATAAAAGATTTTTTAAAAAGAAGAAAAGAAAAATCATCATTTAAAATCAAAGGGTGAACTTGTGTCAAAGAAATGGAATCTTAATTAAATCAACCCTCTAAATCTATACTGTCCAATATGGTAGCCAATGACCATATATGGTTATTTTAAATTTAAAGAAAAAAAAAAAAATCCAGTTTTGATGCCACAGTAGCCACATCACAAGCATTCAAGAGCTTCAAGTGGCTAGTGACTACTATAATGGTGAGCATTTTCATCATTGCAGAAAATTCTATCCCATAGCCTTACTATAGGTTTACTATGATATGCTGAATTGTGTCCTCCAAAAAGATATATGGAAGCCCTAGCCCCTGATACCTGTGAATGTGACCTATTTAGTAACAGGATTTTTGCAGATATAATCAAGTTGAGGTCATTAGTGTGTGCTTAATATGACTGGTGCCCTGTATAATAATAAATACAGACACACAGGGAGAATGCCATGGGACAACAGAGGCAGAGATTGGAGTAAAATGCCTAAAAGCCAGTATCAGAAGCTAAGAGAAAGGCTTACAACAAATTCTCATTCTGCGAGAGCACGGCCCTGCCAACGTTGACTTCATTTTTCAGAACTATGAAAGTAAGGATTCTGCTTTTTTAAAGCCACTCAGTTTGTGATAATTTATGCTAGCAGCTCTAGAAAACTATTAAGAGTCTAATCTAATTCCCAATCTATAGGAAATAAAAAATATTAAATAATACCTAACTCCACGGCACATAACAACAACAACAACAACAAAGCTGGTAAGGTACTTAACAACAACAAAGCTGGTAAAACATTTACAACTATTAAGGCTCTGATGGGCGGGTCATTAAACTTTTTAGTCTTTTCTATATGCTTAAAAATTTCCCATAAAGACTCTAAATCTGACATCTTCTAAATCTACTCTTTCCTTTGACTATCTTGCCCTTCAGTTTATATTCCCCAACACACAGACTTACCCCTTTAACCCATCTTTTCTACTACCCCCTCCTATACCCATCCTCACTTTTTAACCCACTATCTAACTGGCCACATGCTCCTACTAGCACATAAACCTCTTGCCTTCAGATTCTGGACCAAAATTGTCCAGATTTGCCTAATTTCTCTTCTTTAGCAATGCTAGATAAAAGAGCAATAAAATACTTATTCCAGTTTTAATTCTAAAGTAGAATATTGGACTGCTAATCACAAGGTTGGTGGTTCAAACCCACCAGCTGCTCCTGGGAAACCCTACAGAGTCACTGAATTGGAATCAACTCAAAAGCACTTAAGAACAACATCATTCAATACTCTACAAATTATACATGTTGTCACGAAATTCATTTTAACAGTTATGAAATTCTACATCAAATGACAGGGACATGGCTTAAGAAACTGAGAGAGTTGCCTGAGGATGTGTGCTTTTAAGGTGACAAACCCATTGCCGCTGAGTTGATCCCGACTCATAGTAACAGAGTACAACTGCTCCATAGAATTTCTGAGGCTGTAAATCTTTCTGGAAGAAGACGGTTTCATCTTTCTCTTGTGGAGCGTTTGGTAGGTTCAAATCATTGTCCTTTAGATTAGTAGTCCAATGCTTAACCCACTGTGCCACCAGGGCTCCTTAGTTGACAAGAAGGTGGAAAGCTATAAGATAGGCCAATCTAGTTAGACTGAATAAAGTTAAGGAAAATTATTCTAGGAGAAACTGGTAAAGCAGCCAAGTCAAATCAATGTTAGACTGTAATCAATTTGTTCTCTAACCGAGTCCATTTTCATACCTGTGCTTATTCTTTCACTTAATTTCCTACATCTTCCATTTGAAAAATTATAATGACAAATACAAGATTTCCCCAATTTTCAACTAGAGTAAGGAAACTGAACCCTTAGGCTCAGACTAGTTTTAGAGTTGACAGAAAAAGCACAAAAAGACACATGAAAGTGAAAACAAAGTCAGAAATCTGGAGATCAAGACACAATATGAGAGCCTCCTCTGCTTTTAAAAACTTTCAATTACAATGTTTATGTTATTCCATCTTTTAAATATTTCTCTCAAAAAGAAAAGCAAGATTGGTTTTGAACCATGCTAAGCACACAGTCAAACACAAATGAGACATTTAATAAACACTCATTTTTACGGTAACTGCAATACAGCAACAAAAAGCCCCACACATTTTGACTGCTGCCATTTAATTAATGAAATTAATAGTTTATTGAGTATGTTGGAATCTGGGTGTCAACTATTAAAGATTAAAACAGAAGACACATTAGTATTGACAGATTACTTATACCTGTACAGTGACCACAAAACTAAAAATACCTGATTGTGCTCAACTCTTCTTTGCTTGAGTGTTATTGGAGTCTTTGCTCTGCCCTTTAATGGTTCTCTCTTCTCAAGCTTGAGCTCTATTTTAGAGTCTGGAAATAACACCAGAGAAACCATTACTCTCTGAAACATCCAACAAACTACAGTCATATATTATTTTGAAACCCTAGTTTTAGGCACCCTAAAACGTAAAACAAGCTTATTAATTGGTGTTACACTGCAATAGATAAAAAAATGCTTAACTGTAATTTGCCCTTTTTTCCCTTTTCTATTCTACTTTATTCCATTTCTAAAAATCTTCCCCATTCATTAATCTGATCACACTATTTCTATTTATTCTCCTTTTCTTTTTGAATTCAAACTGCTCAGTGTGGCTTTTGTTAAACACAACATGTTGAAAAAAGACATACACATATACAATATAGTTAACATTCTTTTTCCCATAAATCACTATGATGTAATAATAAAGGTAAGTTTGTTAAAGTTTAGAATGCAGAAAAGGCTATAAGGCATTTTCATTTCAAGAATAAAAAAATCTGTTTGGTATCAAATCTCTAATAACTCAACAAGTGATAAATGACAAAGACAATAAAACAAGTGTAATTTAAGTTTTCCCTTCCTTTTATGAAGTAGGTATAACTAAGGTGGAGATCAAGAAGAATCTGTTTATAGAAAAGTACAAATCACATTATCACCTCTTTCCAATACCCATACTAAAAATAAAGGAGTTAGTCAGTATATTTTAATTAAATCATACATCATGTTGTTTATTAACCTAACAACTCATATATGTTGTTATAGGCTTCAACATTTCATTCTTCTACACTTTGATTTTATCACCATTTAAAGATCTAGATTTAAAAATACTGGTAAAAATCAGAGACATCATTTTGTGGCTATTTATCATGTTGTTGTTAAGTGCCATTGAGTCAGTTCCGACTCACAGCAACTTTATACAGGGTTTCCGAAGAGTAGCTGGTGGGTTTGAACTGCTGACCTTGTGGTTTGCAGTCAAGTGCTGTTCTTACAGTGCCATACCAGGATAGCAAAATTAAGTCAGTAATAAAACTCTATTATTAAATAATGTGAAAGTTAATTGACTACCTTCTTACCCGAGGGATAGGAATGGAATATAGCTGTTAAAAAGTGGTCAAGATACACTATGTATTTTGTTAACTTTCTAGTCTTCTACTAGTCAAAAGTAAACTTGGATGTTGCCCAAAAATGAACAGCTACAAAGTTAGTTCAAACAGTTCATTATTTATTTAGGATTAAGCTGCCAACTCCATCTTCTAACTAACATTTCTATTAATGGAACTATGTTTATATATCTATGTTTGGTGTAAGTTTATACTTATACTTTAGTAAGTAAAATTTTCATTAGTAATTGGGCAGAAATTGGTTAGACAAGATTTATAGTTACAGATTCTTTTATAAATGTGGATTTCAATAGATAACAAAACCACGATTCTCAAATAGAAGAAAAATTAAAGAGTATTTTCACCTATACCCACTGGAGTGTCAAAGATGAAATGGAAAAGGGTTGTATATCTATAAATACCTAACTTGTTGCAACTCCAAGAATAAAACACACATAAAACATGTTTCTGGAGACCACACAAAACTGTTCAAATTTAACAACTTTATTGAATTTGCAGAAGCATTCTACAGTAATACATATTTAAAATCACATAGCACTTAGCAGGTACATGTATACATGTACATTTCAGAAGACAAATAACAAATATTACTCTCAGTAAGCTGGGAAGACGGACATGAGTAGTGTAAGAATGTTAACAGCTAAGGGGAGTACCCACAGGACTATAGTTTGTTTAGGTTTAAGGCTACCATTTTCCATAAAAACAAAAATATTTGTGTTCTACACAAAAATTCTACATTTAGACAGTTTCATCTTACAATCATAAAAAATAAAGACAGAAGATAATATATTGCTTTATGTAGACAGAGACTCTGGGGGATATAGTAGTTCTTAAGGCTTTTTCTAACCCATTAACATAGATTTTCACTTAAAATCTGTAACTTTAAGCCTAAGTTTCCCAAACCATAACACACCTTGCAAGAAAAGTACTATTTAAAAAAAAAAGAAAAAAGAAAAAAAAATCCCCATCTTTCTACTATCTGGCTAATCTGACAAACTAGAGAGATGGTGAGAACACTGCACCATCCCAGAATATTCATTATCTTCTTGAGCAGGATCTCACAAAGTTTGGACCACAGATTGGGATTGGTCCCTCAGTCTATGAAGACTTGAGACACTTGCACCAAAATGTAAACCAATACATTGCTGCTTAAATCAATCATGTTTTACTACAGAGAAAACAAAACAAAAAAAATCCCAACCGTGAATAGAACTAAAAAGTGTGTCTACGTTTAAACTCTGCAGCATGCTTCTCTTGCTTGTGGGCTAACACTCACTGCACTGATTCTGAACATTATCAATGATTTACAGATAAATAAAAACCAAGCGCGATTAAGAGCAATAATGTGGAAAAGCTCTACAAGTGATGGCAGTATCAAAAGAATAAAATCATTGTTCTGAATGTGTAGCATTTTAGACTTTGTCCTAGGTATAAACAAAAATGCATACTAATAATACCAGTGAAGATCCTACTTATATTTGAATTACTGGAATTTTCTCAATTTTGAAAAGTGTAAAAATGTAAGTAAAACAAAACAGTGTATTTATTTATTTATTAAAGAGAAATATAATCTAAAAAGCTTTTAATTGTTTCTACCAGGCTTTCCATCTGAGCAACTAAAAAAATGAAGAAATTAAAAAAAAAGGTATTTATTTACTTTTATACTGCTATTTGTTGAATAGAAGCCTGACACTTTGAAATTAGCCCAGTTTTTAGACTGAAGAATTCAGAAAAGAAAATTTTGGTAAGTTCTTGAAGTTGCTAAAAAAACATCCTAAATGCCTCATATTATAGATGTCTTTGTTCTTAACTTTATCAGTGTTTATTCCCACGCTTTTTAATTGTTTTGTTTATTTCTCCTCTGAATAATGTTCCACCTTTAAAGGGAGTAACTACCAGTTTGTTCTTAGAAGCTGGATTAAGTTTGCAATCCTTCAGCCAGAGATATCGGCGACCAACAGTGGAAGACCCCATGGTATGGGCAGCCATCTTTACTTCATCAAATGCAGCCTCACAGAGAAATGAGGCTGCATCATACGTTTTGCTCAGAATTCCAAGGGCCTGGTCCTTTTGACTAGGATCAGAGCTTAGAATTTGTGCAGCCTGACTAATGTCTGCCTGCATCGCCCTAGCTACAAAGGCAGTATGGGTTGCAATCTGCAATGCTGATGCTGCAGCTTCATATGTTCTACAAAGTGCTAAATCCAACTGTTTATCACAAGCCTCAGTGGAGGCTCCTGCTGGTGGAGTGGTGGTTTCAGAAATAAACCCTAGGATTTCATCATCTACTTCTGGAACTGGTAATATCTGAGATGCTTCTCTAGAAGAAACTGGATACTTGCAAGTCAATGAAGACAGCGGCTTGTCAATCTGCTGCCATTCCTCCTTAATTACTTTTAAAATCGATTCATGGAAGGGAAAAGACAGTTCAGAATCATCTATTGTAGCAGACTGTGATTGCTGAGGTAAATCAATGCCTAAGGTAGTGAGTGAGTGAGAGACAACAGCTTTAGCAAGAGAAGACATTGATTCACCTCCAGGTGTATTATGAAATGCCATAACAGAGCCTAAATCCCTGTTCTCTACTGACTTCTCACTGCGTCTAGGGAATTTTCGTGAAGGAGATCGGTATTCCATTTCTTGGAAATGAGACTGATCAATTCTCTTCTGCATGTTTTCTACATCTAGTGGAGGCACAGAGTGAGAAGTCCCAGGTAAACTACCTACCCCACCCTGGACCAAAAGAGAATTGACATAATCTCTGATTGCCTGAGCAAGTGGTGGAGAAATTACTTGTGATCTCACAGACTCTTCCACCTCTTCCCTTTCACTGCACAGAATGGACTGATCTGAAATACGGGACCTCTCTGTACCTAAGGGCCGACTTCTACTTTTCTCTCCAGAGCAAATCTTTTCTACTATTTCTTTATAGTGAGAAGTACTGGTTTCTTTAATCCGTGAAGGAGAAGCTGTAGCAGAGGCCAACATAGCAGCAAGTTGATGCTGAGGTGATGATGCAGAACTTTTCTCTAAACCTCTAGCCTTGGAGGGGCTAGACTGGGAGGAAATAAAACAATTCCCTCCAGAGGCTAACTTCTCCAACTGTCCCCTGTCAGGCAAAGTTGTAGAAATAACAGGTTCCCTAGGTGGGTTTCTCTTAGAAGTATGTAATTTCTTAGCTGCCTGTAGTTCAGTCCTGCCCAAAGGAGGACGGACAGAGATTTCAGGAAAAGAAATACCCTGAAAAAATTCACCAGAGGGAGTAGTTGGAAGTTCAGAAAAAGGAACAAAATCCCTAGTGGACTTCACTTTCTTGTGTTCTTTCTTCTTTCCTGTAGAGGCAAAAGAGGCAGGAAGTTTAAGCATTACCTGTGTTTGAGCTTATTCTTTGCCTCTTTGCTAAAATAGTGCTGTTGAAGGAAAAGGCTCTATAGTACAATTTGGCAAACTGTGCCCTGTCGGGCAATTCTTACAAAGAGATAGGCATTTTGGGTCAAATAAAACAATTATGAAGTCAAGAAATAAGTTATCTGAGTTAACACAGCTTATAAAAATACCAAGTTGTAGTTATATTAAGAAATTTGAATGGGTGTTTATTTCATATATTATACTCACAAAGTACTTAACTATCATGGTCAAACTTTCTTAAGATAATGTATCTACTAAAAATATGGTCAACTCTGTTTTAATGTTGCCTTGAAATCAAATTATCCAGTAAATATTGCAAACAATTTAAATGCCTATTAAGATAAAACAAATGTGATAAGCAAATGCTATCAATATATATTAATGACATGGACTAAATCAGATACATACAAAGTAATAGGATTAAATCTTAAAAGTATAGAAAAGCAAGTGCTAATATTTAAACATATCACTTCCACAGATTTTTTTAAGGCACAAAATAATTCCATGCATTAAATAAATGCATATGTGAAAGTATGAATAACAGACTGGAAAGAACTATCAAATTAATATTAATGGTTGCTTCTGTGGAGGTAATATAGGAATGGGACCGATGGAGAATTTACCTGTAATATTTTTTCTCTTAGGAAAATGGGAATAGAAGTAAAAGAAGTAACTAAAAATTCTAGGTGATGGAAAATTGAATGTGCGTACTTTCTGTTTCTTAGAATTCTCAACAACAGAAGATATGGTATTTAAATTACTTGTTGTTGGTTAAGTGCCATCAAGTTGCTTCTAACTCATAGTGACCCTGTATAGGGTTTCCAAAGCTTTAAATCTTTGTGGGAGCAGAAAGCCTCATCCTTCTCCAGTGGACCAGCTGGTGGGCTTGAAGCACCAATCTTGTGGTCACAGTCCACTGTTTATCAAATGGATAATTTAAATGATGATCTGAACAAAAAATACACATTCCTTGCTAATAATATTATTTTAAATATTACCTTTTTCATGGTGACTGTATCTTAAAACAATTACATATATTAACACCATTTATAGTTTTACCTTCTTCATTGTCACTGTATCTGTCAGAATCATTACTTCCATTCTGCCTTGTATTTTCTGCTGAAGAAGAAACTGTTGGCAGAGGTGTAGATGACCTTGATTCTGTTCCATGTTCCCTCAGTTTCAGCAGCTTCTTCTCATATAGCTTCCTGGTGGTCCCTGAATTAAAGCAGAACTTTGCTTTAATACAATTCCTTATGTAGCTATTAGTTTTGCCTGTTATTTTATATTTATTTTCCTGCTATTAATTTTTATTTTATAGTTTTCAATCATAGAGTGTCCTGCTTAAGGAATAGTTAAAGCTTACTTTCAACCTCCCTTTTCTAAACTTAAGTGTGAAGACATATTATACAATGAATTGCTTTCTAAAATAGGTGTTTACTATCCTCTACCTCTCGCAAGATATTAATGTAATTACAAGAATGTTTCTTTTAATAGCATGAACTATAGACTGAAGAGATTCTACTGTAGAATATCTACTAAAGAGCCATGTACAACCAAGTCTTTTGGAGTGATGTTGTGGCTATTAATGCCAACGAGTCACTTCCAACTCCACAACTCTCTACAGGGTTTCCAAGGTGCGGATGGTGGGTTAGAACCACCAACCTTGTGGTTAGCAAGTCTACTGCTTATTCTACAATGCCACACCATGACTCCAACTCAACAGGGTTCTCCAACTGTCTAGGACTTCGATATTTTCTCCAGGATTATATAACTTTTACCCAACTTTATACTTGCCTATACAGAAAAATCATTTTTTATGAACACATAAAAGAATTATCATTCAACTCTTGAAATTCTTAACAGGGCTTTGAACTAGTTCATCCTGGTTCAATCCCTTTAAAACTCTGCTCTAAAGACACTGTTGCTGCTAAATGCTGTCAAGTTCAACTTGCAGCAACTCTGTAGAGTGTTTCTGAGAAGCAGTTAGCAGTTCGGTGCTTATCCTATAGCGCCACACCAGATTTACGAAAAGTGTTATATATTACATCTAAATAGAATTACTATGCAGTAAAACAAACAAACAAACAATGAAACAAAACAAAACAAAGTCTCATCTTTCTCCCAAGAAGCAGCAGGTAGATGCAAACTGCTGACATAGCGGTTAGCAGTCATAATCCACTATGCTACCAGACCTCCTTATGCTAAGTAGATAGCAAATTTCAATTATAATACAATTTTAACATGTTTCAACATCAATTTAAAGCAAAATATAGCTTTTTACATTAGCTATGTCTTTCCTTGCATTATGTAAGATGGATTAAAAAAAAAAAATCAAAGAATTTTTAAAAGCAAGCACACATATCTAGAAACGTTTCATCAGTAGTATTAAGATGACTATCAAATTTACTGTTTCCCTTGGAATTTTAAATAAAAGATTTAAAGACCCTTGCACCTCCACAGTATTCAAAATGTTGTATCAGAACTGACTATTCTTAAGGTTACCAGCAAACCAAATCTGTTGCCATTGAGCCTATTTTCACTCAAAGCAACCCTGTAAGACAAGACTTATAAGAAACCTACGAGGAGAACTGCCCCACAAGGTTTCCAAGGTTGCAATTTTTAGAAAGCTGGCAGCTACATCTTTCTTCCTCAGAGCAGTTGCTAACCACCAGATGAGCAGTTGAGCACTTAACACTGCTAATGCCAAGACCAAACAAAACTAAGATATTGCAAAATCATAAAGCTAAAAGTAATGAAATAATGGCATTTAGTTCTAACTTTTCTTTTATAGTCAAAGTTTTTTCCTAAATATAGCTTGAATTCTTCCAATCAAGACAAGATTTTTTAAAAAGGTTGTTGTTGTGAAGTGCTGTCTAGTCGGTTCTGACTCAGAGAGACCCTGAATAGGGTTTCCGGGGAGCAGTGGGTGAGCTTGAACTGCCAATTTTGCTGTTCAAACTGACCTTGCAGTCCAGCGCATTAACCCTCAGTGCTACACAGGATTCCTTTTTAAAGGTGTCCTTCATAAGTGAAAAAGGGTATTGTGCAACTAGCAACTGAATAACTTGAGCTCCATTCACAAATCTGTCACTAATGATGGTGGCCTCAGTTACACTATTCAGCTTTCCTCAATTGTTATATATAGACAATACTAGAATCATATGGTCTCACTAAGTTATGTGATAAGAATCACCATGTGAAACAATCTCAACAACAGAAGTAATTTTGAAGATTATCTGGCTCAATTCTATAATTTTATGTCCTTCATTAATACCCAAGGAAACAAGGACTCTGGTCATATCATATAATAAAGGACACACTGGCTCTTAGAATTCAAACTGTAACTGCCAGAGAAGGGAATACATTTTGGGGTATTGCTTCACAGAAAAGATGACTGAAATTCTATCAACTTACCCACAATAGGACCAGGATTCACTCCATATTTGAGAAGCTGATCCAGAAGATCATCATTGGTAAGCTCTGTTACATCTAGATCATCTTTATCTTCTAGTCTGGGTTTATCTGTTTTCTTTGTGGCTTTCTGTAAACAAAGTCCAGTTATCATTTCCAAACGAATTAAAAAATATTAATTTATCTATATAAACAACTCTACATACAATAATTGTGATAAACATGCAAGTTCACCTTCAAGTGATTTTTAGATATTGGGTCTTAGCAATTTAATAAAGTGCAATGCATTATTTGAAGTAATATTCTAACTTCAATTCTAATTTTGCAAATCTAATACACAATCAAGCAACTACAATTTAAAAAGCATTATTGTTAAAAGTCAATTTGGATGCACAGGGGGTTAAGCACTGTGCTGCTAACTGCAGTATCAGCGGTTCAATTCCACCAGCTACTTCAAGGGACAGAGATGTAGGCTGCCTGCTTCTGTAAAGATTTACAGTCTCGGAAACCCTAGGAACAGCCCTACTCTGTCCTCTATTCTATAGAAGCTGAAATCAACTCAACAGCAGTCAGTTGTGTGTGGTTTTTTTTTTTTTTTTTTTAATCTAAAAGGAAGGTGTGACATCAAAAATCCAAAAGAATAAAAACATTAAAAATTATTTTGGATTACACAATACATTTACATAACAACAAACTACATGCTTATTTTCTTAAAAATTTTTTTATAAAAATTATACTGCATTTCTTAAAGCATTTAACTCCTGATGGCAAGAAAGACATTAACAAAAGTGTTGCAAGGTGAAGTCAGACTGGGTTTAAACAGTTTAAACCCAGTAATAGTAAACTACTACTGACCTCTTTTGATAATCCTTAAAACTTAAATTAATCTAGAAAAATTTATAGTTTATACATAAAAAATTCCTTTAAACAAGTGTAACATAAATTAAGGTGCCCAAATTAATATTCTCTTTGTAATATAATTTATACTAGTTACTTTAATAACCAGTTTGTAACCCATGAAGAGACTTCATGGTCACATACCATCTCTGACACAGTTTATTCACTTAGATTTAGTTCTGTTATGTTCATTTCGCTAATAATTATAAGAATGTAGAATAAGTTTTGAGGGAAATCTCAAAAGGAGTTTCTTAAATAATTTAAGCAATGGCAGTATTTATTAGGAAAACTATATACAAACATCCAAGGTTAAATAGGTGAAAGGAACAAATACCTTTTAAAGTGGTGGCAAATAGCCTCACTAATCCCAGAAAGCACCAGAGTACTGAACAAAAAAAAATGACTATGTAAAAATCAGACAAAGTCAATTTAGGCTCAAATTTCTAACTAAAGGAAGCAGAAGAGTCAATCAACACTGCATCCTAGAAATATTTCATGAAAAGTGACTAAAATTATAAGGCCATACAGCTTCACTACTTTCTAATCATGTTGTGGGGGAAAGCCAGGCATTATTTGACCATGTATTATAATTTTTGTCTTTGACAAAAATTTTTAATAGCTCATAAAAAGCAAGATTATGAGGACTGCTTCTCTTAGATAGGGTAATGAGAATAATCATGCCATGTCATGAAAATTGTTTACTGATGAGGAAAAACACCATTATACAGTAAAACCTTGAAAGCCAGGACCTGTATAAGGTCAAAAGGTAAACTCAAATATTTCTCACTAAAGCAAAAACAAAAACTTACAAGATCTGAAAAAACAAGGCAATCCTGATGAGTTCTAGCTCTCATAGGTTTCACTACATTCATAATACTTTAATAAGCAAAACATCGATCAAGTTCATATTACTTGTAGACTCTTATCTCCCACCATTTGTTGTTGTTAAGTGTTGTCATGCTATTTCCGACTCATACTGACCCTGTATGGGTTTCCGAGGAGCAGCTGGTGGGTTTGAACTGCCAACCTTGTGGTTTGCAGACTAGTGCTGATCCTAGAGTGCCACACTAGGAGTTCTTCCATTATACTAATACTCAAATTTTTACTGTCAAGGGAATATCCAAGAACACGAACTTCTTGCAACAGCCTGGGGTTTTGAAATCTTTCTTTGATACTTACCATATCCCACTGTATCCGTTTATACATACACTTACCTTCTCCAGATGGTGAACTCCTTGAATAATAATCACTATTATTTGGCTCACTATCAAAACCTCAACTGTGAATTTTAACCTTGGTCCTGAGAATATGTATTTTTAAAATCTGCATCTCAGATGATGTATGCTACAGGTGAACAGAGAAAGTATCAGAGAAGACACTTGAGATACAAAATTGAATAAGACACTTCTTATTCATTTTTATATCTCAAGCATCTAAAATACAAGAGTGCCTGACAAAGAATTAAGCACCCGGTAAATGGTTTCTCCACAGAATAATTTTATGAATGTAAGTGCTATGTGAGGAGGGAAAAAAAGTTAATTATGTTTGAAAATGTGTCTTATTAAGAAACAACAAAGGTTTATCAAATTAAATTGGGAAACCAATTTCCTTATATTTTCTTAAAACAATTAAATACTTAAGCTATGTACAAATGAGTCTTAATTTGCATAAGTAAATCAACCAGAGCAGGGATTCTTACTAGGCTATCTAATGAAGACATGGACTGAGTCTGACCATGCCCCATAGACTCCTGTTGACCTTGAGATGAAAGAGAAGATCAAGGCCTGGTTGGTCTGAAGTTCTGGGAGACTTGGGAACTCCTGAGCCCATGGACACTAACCTAGCCATGGTGGGCTAGAAATGAGAGTGAAGTATCTAGCAGATAGCAAGTGGAGGGAGGTGCGCAAGAATGCCCAAACTTGCAGATAGTACCCGTATGACCTAGCTTGTATGGCTTGATGATCAGAACTCGATTACAGGACGACAAAGAAGTTTGATACAGGAAGCAAGTATAAATTGCTACAATTTGATGAACTTGACCTATACTTACAGATGTTTATTGTTGTTGAGTTGTTTCCAACCCATAGCGACCCTGTATAGGGTTTCCAAGGAGCAACTGGGGAGCCTGAACCACCAACTTTGTGGTTCAAACAGCTCTGTAGTCCAGTGCATTAGCCCATAGCGCAACACCAGGACTCTGAGATGTATTGGCTCAAAATACCAACTGAGAGGTAAGGAGTCTTCTCATCAAGATCAAGTCTGTCCTCCCGGCACACAAGGTTGATAGGGCAACTTAAGACATTGGCTACCTAAAATGGGTGTGTGTGTGTGTCGTTATGTACTGTGGAGTCAGTTCCGACTCACAGCGACCCTATACAGGGTCTCCGAGGCTGTAAATCTTGACAGGAGCAGAACACCTCATCTTTCTTCCGTGGAACAGCTGGTAGTTTTGAACTGCTGACCGTGAGATTAGCAGCCTGATTCATAACTGCTATGTTACCAGAGCTCCTTTAATGGGGGTGGGGGTAGGGGGAACTATAAAGGCACAAAGTGGTTGGCTTACAAGTTTTCAAGTTAGTTTCAGAGCGTGTGGGGTAAGGTAGAATCCTCATTGAATAGTTCTCATCTTGTCTAGATGGGTCTGGTGAAGGAGATAGGGATCGGATTCTTGATTCAGTAGTAATTGTTATCTTGACTATTTGAGGTTAAAAGGTAGAAGTTGTGTAACAAAAAGGAGGGGGTAATTAATCTTACATTCCAGGAACAGAGGGCTCTAGGGCCATCAAGAGAAAAAAGCATGAGCAGAACAAGTGATCCTAACCAGAGAAGCAATGACACCAGAGATGGAGGCAGAGGTGATGGCAGAATCTTTCTCTTTCCAAGAGTCTAAGCTGAGGACTCTAGACTCATGGAAAGAGAAAGGCTGTGTGCTGGTGGGCAGGAGGCTGGCTTGCAAAATGTGCCCTTTAGTTGTTTATAGGATTATATAATCCGGAGTGTACATCAAAGAAAAAAAGAGGGAATAGAGGCTCTGGTAACAACGTAGTGGTTACGAATCGGGCTGCAAACCATAAGGTCAGCAGTTCGAAACTACGGCTGTTCCACAGGAGAAAGATGAGGCGTTATGTTATACAGCCTCGGAAACCCTGTACAGGGTCACTATGAGTCAGAACCGACTCCACAGCACATAACAACTGTTAACTGATGGTGCATGGAAGGAACTGTAATCATTGTAATGAAAACAAAATATGATTGGTTGAGTGCAAAACCAATATTCTCCTATGTTAAACTATCACTCAATTCACAATAAAAGCTTAAATAAATTTTACTGATTTCTGCCTCCAGAGCCCTTTCTTCCTTTAAATGAGTCACGCAATCTAGGCCACATTTAGTTTTAAAAAAAAGAGAGAAAAAGAAAGACATATATATATATATATATATTATGTGCCAGGACTTACTCTCTAGTTTGTTCTCTGTTGCCAGATAATCGCTAATGTCTTTTTCAACTTTGAAAATCCAGTATTCTAATTTCATTAATCTCTACATTTAGTAGCCCTGAATTCTTTTTATAATTATTATAAAATATGCTAACAATCTTGTTGTCCCCATTTCACTTGTACAAGTGAGGAAACTGAAGCCTGGCTAACTAACTCAGGCAATCTGCATACTACACTACACAGTTACTTTCTATAAACAAACTTTATAAATGATTTTCACATCTTTATTAGCATCCAATTCTGAAAGCTATATTACAGTAACTTTCTACTGTATATATTGTTCTGACTACTAAAGACAATACAGTAAAAAATCACATATTGTGTGACAATACCATTTACTGAGCAACTAACTTTACATGTAATCTTCAATCTTATCAAGTAGCTATTATTCTCGTATTACTTGGAATTTAAATCCATATAGCCCTAATTTGGAAGTCTGTATACTTAACATTTTACTGTAATATAGAGCAGTCACTTTATGTATTTAATTTACATTTACTATCACTAACATACTTCTTCTTGGGTGCACTGTGGCTTTGTAGGATAAGCATTGGTCTACTACCCACAAGGTTGGTGGTTGGGTCCCCAGAAGTTACTTGAGAGAAACTTTCTGTTTCTGCAAAGATTTATAGCTTCAGAAACCCTAAAAAAGTTCACTATGAGTCAGAACCAACTCAATGGCATTTAACAACAATAATATACCTATTACAGTTCTGTTCCACATCTTTAAATATTTTGTCAGGCATTCCTAATCCACTAGACCAGATCACTCAAGAATGCTATGCTTCACTGGATCCCAAATAGCTACATCTTCACGCTTTGCACCTTGGAACAAAAAAGCAGATTGCCAACTTTATAAACGTTTATGTATGTACCCACAATCTGCATCACTTCAATACCTAAAACTATTAGTATCATCAAGATAGCAGTTCAACAACAAACAACCGTAGGGATAAGAAAATTAAAAACCAAATTCAAGTTTTGAAAATATTTGTCCTATCACACTAAGTGGACCTAAGAAAGATCATAGAGATTACTGAAATTAAACAATTTTTCCTTCAAGTAAAAAATTCTTCATAAACTCATGATTAAATAGAAAGTTTATGCTATACAAATATTTAATCTTAGATGCATGTAAACATTTTATTAGCTTAAAATCACTCATCACTTTAAAAAATCTATCTTACTCGTATGTAAGTCTGAAGTAAAAGGTTTAAATTTGGTTTTCTCCTTTCAAGAAATTTGATCCTACATTGTTGTAACTATGAATCATGACCAAAATGAAACTATGAATTATAACCCAAACAGTCAGTAAATTAACAAATGGACTCATAAGGATAAAATTAAACAAATGAAGAAATTTAATTTAAAATGCAGAATAGTTTTATGGACCAATTATTATAAATGCTCTAAGGTTCCTTTCTTGTAAATCCAAAGTATTTTTTTCTTTGCCTCTATTAGGCTTTAAAAAACATTCTCTCACTTATACTTAATGTACTTTAAAACAGAAAATGACCAGCACAAGATTGTTGTTAAGTGCCTTCGAGTCAGTTTCCACTCACAGCAACCCTATATAGGGTTTCCAAGGAGCACTGGGTAGATTTGAACCAACAACCTTGTGATATGCAGTAAAGTGCTGATCCTACAGCACCACACAAAAAAAGATTAGCTTTTTCAAATGGTTAGAACAACTGAATCTAGCTAAAGGTACATATTTTTAAATTCAAATACTCAGAGATAACCTAAATGCATTGCTATGAATTAATTTTTTTTCTACATGGAGATAATCAAAACATTCAAAAGATATAGAAGCCTTAGCATAATGTCATAGTTGTTGTTAAGTGCCGTTGAGTAAGTGCTGACCCATAGCGACCCTGTATAGGGTTTCCAAGGAGCGACTGGTGAGCTTGAACCACCGACCTCGTAGTTCAAACAGCTTTGCAGTCTGGCACATTAACACACAGCACCACACCAGGTACTCTTAAATACTCATTCCTTTAGCTAATTTACATAGTGCTCAGCACCTTGTACAACATGGAAAATTTGTTAAAGTAATAAGAATAAATAACATGGTTGATCATTTTTTGAAATACAAGAAATTAAATTCTTATGGGCATGGGTGGAGGTCTACAAAAATTACTCTTCAGTAGCGTAGTGGTTACGAATCGGGCTGTGAACCTTAAGGTCAGCGGTTTGAAACTACCAGCCGCTCCGCGGGAGAAAGATGAGGCTTTCTACTCCCGTAAGGATTTACACCCTCGGAAACCCTGTACAGGGTCGCTATGGGTCGGAACCCACTCGACGGCACTTAACAACAACAATAACAACAACAAGTAGGACCACATGATAAACAAAAAAGATCAAACCCATTGCCATCAATTAGATTCCAACTCATAGCAGCCTTATACAGGCAAAGTTGTTAGTGCCATTGATTCAGAGCAACCTTATGCACAACAGAATGAAACACTGTCCAGTCCTACGTCATTCCCATAACCATTAAGCTTGAGCCCACTGCTGCTGCCACTATGCCAATCCATCTCCTTGGGGATCTCCTTCTTTTTTGCTGACCCTCCACTTACCTAGCACGATGTTCTTCTCCAGGGAAACAAAAAGAAAGGATCAGTAGCTGGAAAATACAGCCATGGTGATAGAAATTATGTTAGAGATAGTATGACTGAATCTTGCAAGACCAAAAACTCGTTCATTGCAAATACCGTCACCAGATGAAATAGTTACATATCATCAGTCAAAAGAAGGCCAGAGGCCAACCATCAATTGCTCAAGTTCACGCTGAAGCTGAAGAAAATTCAAACAAATCCATGAGAGCCAGTTTGACCTTGAACATACCCCCTGAATTTAGAGACCATCTCAAGAACAGATTTGAAACATTAGACATTAGTAACGGAAACCAGAAGCATTGTAAGATGTCATCAAGATCATTAAGAAAGAAGGAAAACACCAAAATGGACATCAGAAGACACTCTGAGACTTGCTCTCCAGCAAAAGGACAGAGAATAGAACAGCACTTACAGGGTTTCCAAGGTTGCAATCTTTACTGAAACAAACTGCCTCATCTTTTCCAGGGAGTGGCAGATTTCCTCAGATCTTTCAGGTTAGATGTAAAACGCTTAACCATTGTGCTACCAGGATTTTCTAGAGCACATATTAAGAATTCATAACTGACATTTAAAATCCTTATATTCAGATCTTCTAACACCTAATGAGATGGATTAGCCAAGTGGCAGCATCAATGGACTCAAGTGTGGCAACAGTATTGAGGTTGGCACATGATCAGGCAGTGTTTCCTTTTGCTGTGCATAAGGTCGCTATGAGTTGGTAACGACTTGATGATACCTAACAACAACCTCCCAAAGAACAAGGTTGTTGCTGTCAAGTGCTATGAGTCAGTTCTGACTCAGTGACCCTGTATAGAGTTTCCAAGGAGCAGCTGATGAGTTTGAACCGCTGCCCTTGTGGTTGGCAGCCCAGTGCTCATCCTACAGCGCTACACCAGAAATTCAAGAACAGGGTTGTTGTTAAGTGCCGTTGAGTCGGTTCCAACCCATGGCGACCCTGTATAAGATTTCCGAGGAGCGGCTGGTAGGTTTGAATCGCCAGCCTTACAGTTCAAGTCAACTTTGCAGTCCAATGTATTAAGCTACAGCGCCATACCAGGACTCCCAAGAACAAAGTTGTTGAAAGAAAAACACCAAAATCAAACAACTGAACATCAGAATAATAGTGAATAATCTTAGTATGTAGACACACACCACAAAACTGCCACGATCCAACATTTACACAGATCAATACAGGGTTCTACAGCGACTTATTTTTTCTAACTGTACAGATTTAAATTACCAAAATAGTTTGAGGGTTATTTTTCCAGAGGGGAAAATGACTAAGATATAGTTTCATCCCCAAAATACATGTGTTTATTATATGTGTGTGTGCAGAGTGGCTTTCTCTAAATACATAAGAGACTAGAAACAATAAAGTAAGGTTGTTCCATTATTTACATAACAATAATTTGGCACTACCATGTGCTAGGTAGGGATTGCTAATCGCAAGGTTGGCGGTTCCAACCCACCAGCCACTCCTCGGTAACCCTATACAAGGGTTGCTATGAGTTGGAACCAACTGATGGCACTAACAAAACAAAAAAACTATGTGCCAGGCACTAACATAAGGTATTGTTTAAGATTTTCAAAGACATTTCCATGTGTCTATTACAGCTTTCATTTCCTGGTGGTTCATTTAGGAAAACACATCAGATGGATTTTTTTTTTTGAAGACGGTAAAAGTTTAAAGGAAAAAATTAAAAAAAAGGAACACAGGGAGAAAGTGGAATAAACGATATTACATTAACAGGATTGCAATCATTGAGATGAAACGAAATGTACGATTTGTTAAATGTGAAACTGATGATCTGCTCTGTAAACCTTCACTTAATTCACACACAAAAAGCTTACAAGTTAAAAATAAAAAAAAAAGAAAGAAAACTGAAAAGAATGTTATAACTTTGAAAGCAATCTTGACAGACTGTACTAGAAACCACTCAACATCTGACAAAGCATTGGACATCTGAACTACTACATTCTTTTATGATGGGAATCCTGGGAATTTAGCAGTCAAACCAACGAAATACTTCAGAACACAACACGCAGTTCCTGGAGCTAGTCTTGAGATTTATGTAGGATCTGACATTCCAAATTTGCAATACAAGAAATGTCTTGAAATTAGCACTTTTCTGGTTCCGAAAAAGTATTTTCTTTCTGCATGCGAAATTTACAAAAAAAGAAATAAAAATCTTTCAGTAACTAGAATTTTCCAATACTTGAACGTTTATGATTAAGTGTTTAAAAATAAAAGCGCTCCCTTTTAAATACTCTTATAATTTAAAGTCCCTCCGCGCCAAAAGATGACCTGTTGCTGAAAGCGAGAAAGACAATCAAGAAAACAAACGGTTCAGAAAGAGCTCTAGTTTTGAAACAAAACAAACAACGATAAAAAGGCGGGAATTTCCTGATTTCAAATTTGGGTTATAAATTCTTAAGTCACAAAGTGTCCTCCAGAGAGCGCTGTGCGACTGTGACGAGTCATTTCAGTTAAGAAAGCGGGAAAATGCTCGAACCCAGCCTCCGGCACTGCAGGGCTGGCCCTCCGGAGCCTACGGAGAGCGCACCGCAGGGTAGGGGGTCTAAATACACGCGCGGGCCAGTTTTTCCCACGTGCCAAGGAATGCCAGCAATCACCGGACTTCCCACTCCGAGTCACACAACGCCAAAACACGGCCGCCCGGCCGCTCCAACTTCTCAGGACTCCGCTCTCCCGCCGCCCAGGAGGCCCGCGGGGGAGCCGCGGAGGGAGAGGCCGCGGCGGGGCCGAGTGCGCGGCGCGCTCCGCCAAACGCCTGCCCGCCCTCCCGCCCGCCTTTGTGGACCGGCCGTCCTTACCCGGCCGACGGAAACGCGGCTCCGGCCTGCGGCGACAACTCCGGAACCGAAAACCGGGGTGGGCTCGCGCTCCTCGTCGCTGGAGAAGTCAGGGGGCCCCTTGCTGTTGGCGCTGGCGGCGAGTGGCGGCCGGTTACGCGCCGTGAGGTGCTGCAGATAGAGCTGCACGTACACGTCTTTGCGCTGCTCGCCGGGCGGGAGCGTCACATTGTTGGCGATCAACTCACTCTTCAACTTCTCTTTCGTCAGCACCGAGGGGTCTTCTAGGAACTCTGGCATCTCCGCGGCGAAGCCCCTTCCCTGCAGCCTTCACACCCGCCGCTCACGCCGGCGCGCTCTCCTCCCCCGGGGCCGCGATGCCGTCTCCAAGCCTCCCGGCTCCCGCCCGATAGGAGCACCACGGAACAAAGCAACGGACACAAAGCAAAGCGCAAACGGACACAAAGCCCCCCGAGCAGTATACGTCCCAAGTGCGGCCCAAATAGAACCCTACACCAACCTCAGCCCACACACTACAAGCGAAAGGAGAGCGCCCAGCTTCGCCCACGCCCCAAGAACACGCGCCGCCATTGGCCAACGGCGGGAGGAAAAGCGGCGGTGATTGGCGGGACGGCTCGCGCGGGTTCCATTAGCCGCGACGCGGTGCGAAAGGTTGTGGAAACGCAGTTTAAAAGCCGCTCGGGCGGGAGCCGAGTCTTGGGCAAAAGCGTCCGGCCCTTTTCTGTTTCCCTTTTCTCCACCCTTCCCTGTAGATTCTGATAAGAGGCTAATCGTCGTGCTTTTGTGCGCGGCTTCCTCTCCCACCCCTTACTTGGGAAGAAGGGTTCCTCTTTTGAGGTCCATCACTTACGAACGGGCTGAATTTCATGCCAAGGAGTGAGGACCCTTGGCTGGGCCTTCCTCCACCACAGGACGCTATTCTACCAAAGAGTAACCCCAGACTTTCCTTCCTCAAACACTAGCCCAGAGGAAAAGAAAAGAAACGTAGATTGTTTGTAGGTGTTCCGTAGGGTTTAATTACCTGGGGGGAATGGACGGAAACCCTTCTTCATACTTGCAAACGTTCCTTTTGTTTATGAAATTCAGGAGTCCCAACCCCTACCACTGCTCTTTCCAATGCCCTTGAATTTGTGACGATTTTACCGTTAAAATTTCTATCCTTAGCCCGAAGTTCGAGGCATTTCTAAATTAGTTTCATTTGTACAGTGAACTAGGTTAAGGCAAATCCATGCAAGCATTTTTGTGAAAAGCGGTTTAGATTCCTTTCCTCTTAAGTATTTTACCACGATAAGCCTAGTATTCAATAATTGAAGGAAGTGAAATACCTAGGAACACCTAAATGGGCAATTTAAGACAACTGACTAAACTTTAATCTCAGAGGATCTCTAATCAGACACATATTACTGATCCAAATGAAACCTGGGAGAATCTCAGAAATTTGCTAGATTTAAAGTATCTTCCCCAAATCAAATACCACCAATAAAACAGTAGTTTGTGTGAATACGTACGTGTATGTGCCAAATGCTTTCTTCCAAGAAAAGAAAGAAGAGCTGACCTCAGTGTTAGGATGTCTTCATCATTTCCCCAGGTTCTGACCTGCAAACTATGCTTTTTAAGCTGCTTCGAAGAAAAAGAAAAGTTTACGTGTTTAAAATTATTATTACACATTTCTTTAAGTCGGAATAAAAATTTGTGTGAACTACGTCACATTTTTTGTCTGCAGGTTAATTGCTGCAAGTCGGATTATTTTCCTACAAGTAGCTTTGTTTTCGAAAAATTTAAATCTTCACATACATCTATTAAGTATTCATATTAAGTTCAACAAAGCAAATTAAAAATGACATTTCCATTAGGAAGTCATGTACGTTTTTTAGGTTACTTTGAAAAAGTACTCTTCATTTTCACAGCTTCCTTGGACAAATAGACAAGTATTTTTCTTCAGAGGAGGAAGTGAGGTGAGAAGCAGAGGGCCATGATTTTGCAGCAACTGGCAACCCTAGCAAATGTAGTATAGGAAGAATAGTCCCCGTTTCCAGTGGCCTTATTCTGCCACAGTGCAGTTATTCCAGCAAAGTCTGCAAATATGGTGTATAGAGCAATGAAGGCCTGAATCTGGTCTCTGCAAGGCCAAAAAAGGTCATAGCTCTATTCTGGCTTATTTAAATGAGCAAACCACCCTGTTAAATTCTTCTCTTATTAGTTAAGGAGAGGTTGGCTCTGGCCTGACTATGAGGTTTCTAAGAGATCGTTTTGCTATTGTCACTGAAAAGGGTCAGAGTTATCAGGGTAGATTTGACCTGATGTACATAAAAAGGGCTCCACATTCTGACAGCTGTCAGATATCTGGTAGTGTGGTTCTGACAGGGTCCTTAAAGGACAAGTCTTCATGGACATTGGAAGATTAATCTCCTACCTAAAAAAATGTTTGATTTAAGGAGCTCTGGTAGTGTAGTAGTTACGTGTTGGGCTGTTAACGTCAAGGTCAGCAGTTCGAAATTATCAGCCATTCTGCAGGAGAAAGATGAGGTGTTCTGCTCCTGTAAAGATTTACACCCTCAAACCTTATACAGGGTCACTATGAGTTGGAATCGACTCCAAGTCAAACAACCAACTACCAACACTTTTGATGTGAGTAGATACAGTCACAGAGTGAGTTGCCTGGGGGAGCCACCTAAAGAGAGGGTACCTTAGTGGAACTTTGTTTTTTTCATAGGGCCTTTACACCAGAATATTTCCAGGCAGTTAGTCCTTAGAGACAATAACTTAACCTATGATTCCCCTGAGCTAAAAAAAAATTTTAAAAAAATCACCTGTTGAGTATGAAAGTTGTTTTAAATAGATACAATACTATATCCTAGGGGGTCAACAGTCATGTGATTCACAAAGACCTGAACTCTTGATGTCAGAATGAGCAAATACTCATTTCCATTAATTATCTCTCTCCTCTGTGGATACTATCAACAGGAGGTCACTCAAAAGATTTCACTTTTCACAGGAGACATGGTTAATGTCATGTTTTCAGACAGTGAGGTTGCTTTTCTAGAGTTTACACAAGATGAAGGCATAAATTTTACTTTTAACTCCACTGTAGTAAGGCCAAGAGGTTGAGTTAGAGTGTGGGTGGTCTCTTTGTTCCTGATTGCTTCTTTGAAATGGTTTCTTTTATTTTCCTCCTTTAGGGATTGGCTTCATCATTCTACCTGTTATGTCTGTTATTTACCAATCTCCTGACCACTCTGCAACTTTCATCTTCTCATCTGCAAGGTCTTGTTCTTCTATTTCATCTCATCCATTCCAGTAGTAAACCTTATCATCTTTAACTCCTGTACCTCCTAAGTCTCAGTTTCAAGCATTCTACTTGCTAACCACTTACTACCGCTCCTCCACCCTAGGTCATTTATTGTATGCTTACTGGACTAATTGACACTCTCAACCTATTAGCCCCAAATACTTTTCCAGAATTTATTGTCTCATGCCTTCTTACCATCTTCCATCAAATCCAATTTAGATTCCCTGGTCTATCATTGCAAGCATGCTTTTGTAAACATCTTGAGTTCTGTTGCCTCAGTATCTCCATCTTTCTCAGGTTGGAAGTCACTCAAAATACAACTGAGAAAGAGCTGCCTCCTCAAAGTAGAGTTGACTGTGATGACACGAATGGAGTAAATCATTCTCCACAATGTTGTCTATACCTTGTCATCATGCACACAGTTGAAAGCTTTTGCATACTCAATAAAGCACAGATAAACATCTTTCTGATAATCTCTGCTTTCAACTAAGATCCAACTGATGCAGTAGTGATATCCCTCATTCCATGCCCATGTCTGTATCTGGCTTGAACCTCTGGCATTTCCTGTCAATGCACTGTTGAACTGTTTGTTTTTTGTTTTTTTTTTAATTATTGCAGAGAATGAGTATTCCTGAACACTTAACGGTACTCATGACCAAGATGCAGTCATTCAAACAGAACAAGGGGACACTGAATGGTTTAAAATCAGGAAAGGTGTGTGCCAGAGTTGCATTCTTTCACCATACTTATTCAATCTGTATGCTGAGCAAATCATTTGAGAAACTAGATTATATGAAGTAAAATGTGGCATCAGGATTGGAGGAAGACTCATTAAGAACCTACAATGTGCAGATGATACAACCTTGCTTGCTGAAAACAAAGAGGACTTACAATATCGATGAAGATCAAAGACCACAATCTTCAGTATTGGTTGCACCTCAGTGTACAGAAAACAAAAATCCCCACCACTGGACCAATAAATAACATAATAATAAATGGAGAAAAGATTGAAGTTGTCAAAGATTTCATTTTGCTTGCATCCATAATGAACACTCATCAGAGTAGCAGTCAAGAAATCAAATAATGTATTTCATTAGACAAATCAACTCTACAAGACCTCTTTAAAATGTTCAAGGACAAAAATAATCAGTTTGAGGAATAAAGTATGCCTGACCCAAGCTATGGTATTTTCCATACCATTTTCAATATGCATGTGAAATTTGGACAATGAATAAGGAAGACCATAGAAGAATTCAGACATTTGGGTTATGGTGTTGGAGGAGAATATTGAACGTTCCATGCAGTGCCAGAAGAACAAACAAATCTGGGTTGGAAGAAGTACAACCAGAATACTCCTTAGAAGCCATGATGACAAGACTTTATTTCTCACACTTCATATTTATCAGGAGGGACCAGTCCCTGGACAAGGGCATCATGCTTGGTGAAACGGAAGGTTAGCAAAAAAGAGTGAGCCCCCCAACCAGATGGATTGGTAGTTGTAGCAGTGATTGTGAGGCTGACGCAGGACCAGGCAGTGTTTCATTGTGTTGTACACAGGGTCGCTATGGGTCAGAATTGACTCAGTGACACATAACAACAACATTAACGGTGTCCAAATAATTTACAGCCTTCTGGTTAATTATAGAGGATAGGAAAAAAAGAAAATCGTCATAAAATCGTGGTTGGTAACAGGTGAATTCATCACTGTTGCAGGCAGGAAAGGAACCCTGGTGGCACTGTAGGCTAAGCACTGGGGCGCTGAGCAAAAATTGGTGGTTCAAATCTGCTGGCTACTGCTGTTCTGTGGGAGAAAGCTGAGGTTATCTGTTTCTATAAAGACTGACAATCTTGGAAGCCCTACTGAGGGTTACTATGAGTTGAAATTGACTGAATGGCAGTGGGGGTTGGTTTGGTTGTAGGCAGGACTACAGACATAGGGAAACATGATTGCAGATGTGGGAAGTTTCCAGGATTGGTACTGGGATCCTTGACCACCTGACTGCTGATGGTTGGGATATGACTCATGGCCATGTGATACCTCAACTTCCAGGTGACTTTCATCTGTAATCATTAAAGGCAAGACTGCCCTTCCCTAGGCTGGCCAAGAGAGTTGGCATCTACTTTTTAAAATAATCTGACAAGGGGCAGAAAGAACTCAAGTGGAGGCTGAACTTACGTCAACACCCCTAATGGAGTTAGGACTCCCACTGCAAGCTGCAGCCTTCCACAAACGAAGGCTGTTATACAGGCTATCACTTCAAACTAAGTGGCACAAGTTACATTCAAAGTGATTTCCAAGACTGAGAAGTCAAAACCCTTAAAACGTTTTTTTTTTCCTTTCATTTCTGGAAACTTCTGTTTTTAAAAAAATCAAATATGGATTTTATAAAAATATGATTTCATCATATATAATGGTGAAAATGTGAAAATCTGAATCTCTAACAATACATAGATTAAGATACTTACAAATATATCCATATATCAAAATACTATATAGTAATACAAAACACATTGATATTGGCAAAAGAAACTGAGTCAATAATAAAATTGATCTATGGCTCATGTGTGCGCCATTGATTCAGTTCCGACTCATAAAGATCCTGTACAGGGTGGCTGGTGAGTTTGAACCACCAACCTTGCAGTTAGTTGTTGTTGTTAGGGGCCATCCAGTTGGTACAGACTCACAGGGACCTTATGCACAGCAGAATGAAACACTGCCCGATCCTGGGCCAACCTCTCTATTGATGCCACACTTGAGTCCATCGATGCTGCCACTTGGCCAATCCATCTCGTGGGGGTCTTCCTCTTTTTCTCTGACCCTCCACCTTACCAAACATGATATCCTTCTCCAGCGAATGCTCCCTCCTGACAATAAGCCCAAAGTATGAGA
>NW_006408865.1:1105833-1120144 GCF_000296735.1 Chrysochloris asiatica | reverse complement strand
CTGTCCACCATGGGTGACCCTGCTGGTATTTAAAATACCAGTGACATAGCTTTCAGAATTACAGCAACTCATAAGCCACCACAGTACGACAAACTGACAGACAAGTGGGGGTTGCAGTTAGTATTCCACTGCTTATCCTACAGTGCCACACTGTGTTAACTGTTGTTGAGTTGAATCCAACTCATATTCTTTTGAGTTAGAGCATTTTATCATTTCTATAGTTGGAGAAGAAATGACAAAATGCTCTAACTCAAAAGAATATGGTTGGGTACAAAAGAGATAAATCCTAGCAGCGCTTGGCCCAAGTAGTGATCAAGTTCTACCAGCTGTTCCTCGGGAGAAAGATGAGGCATTCTGCTCCTGTAAAGATTTACAGCCTTGGAAACCCTGTACAGGGTCGCTATGAGTCAAAACTGACTCCACAGCAGATAACCAAACAACCAACCATAGTTGGAGAAACCAGATCCTGGGATGTTACGTTGCATTGCTTGACTGGTTGTTGTTGTTAAGTACCATCAAGTTGGTTCCGCCTCATAGCAACCCTGAAAAAGGTATCAAAGGCTGTAAATCTTTATGGAAGTAGAAAGCCTCCTCTTTCTCCCAAGTAGTGGCTGGTAGGCTTGAACTGGTGACCTTGTGGTTAGTATCCTACATAGCTACCATGTTCCTGCTTTATTCACTGTTGTTGTTAAATGCTGTTGACTTGGCTTTGACTCATAGAAACCCTGCATACGGTTTCCGAGGAGTGGCTGATGCACTTTACACATAGATGGTATTGAAGCATATCCATTCAATACATGTTAGTAGTGGTGGTTGTGTGCTATGCAGCTGACTCATAGCAATCCTGTGTAGGGTTTCCAAGGCTGTAAATCTTTACAGGAGCAGAAAATGTCTTCTTTTGCCCTCAGAGTGTCTGGTAGATTCAAACTGCTGACCTTGCAGTTAGCAGCCCAACTCAAAACCCACTATGCTACCAGGGCTCCCGATTCAATCAATATATTTTGTTTTTGTTAAATGCCTTAAAATAACATCTTGTTGTAGACGTTTTATAGCAGGTAGGGGAGTGATTAACTTTTCAGTCTAGGAGCGGAAGTCCCAAGGACCATCAAGGGAGAAGAGCAGAGAGCAGGACCCTACCCAGAGAAGCAGTGATGCCTGAAATGGAGGCAGAGATGGAGCAGCTGGAGACTTTAGATCCAGAGAGGGAGAGCGACTGTGTGCTGAAGACCTGGGGGGTACCGGGGGCTGGATTGCAGGGTATTCCCTTTGGTTGGTTGATGATGCATGGGGGGGATTGTAACCATGGCAACGAGATGATATACGATAGAATGAATGTCAAATTAATGTTCTCCCATGTGAACAATCACATAATTCACGATAAAACATTTAAGAAAAAAAAATAATATCTTGTTGTTGTTGTTGTTGTTAAGTGCCATTGAATAGGTTCCGACTCATAATGACCCTGTATAGGGGTTTCCAAGGAGAGACTGATGGATTTGAATCACCAACCTTTTGGTTAGCAATCCTGTGCTTACCTACATTGTCACACCAGGACTCCTTAATATCATACAGCAGGACTTTCATGATTCTCCTCTGTGAGTCCTTCTTGAACTCCCTAAAACAGAATTGATGTCTCTCTTTACCTTGGTATCCCTCCACTACTCTTCATGCTTTCATGGAATTCGGAGTCCTGGTGTGATTCTGGAGAATAAGCACTGGACTGCTAACAAGATTAGCAGTTCGAGCCCACCAGCTGCTCCTTGGGAACCCTACACAGGGTTGCTATGAGTTGGAACCAACTCAACAGCACTTAAAAATAACACCATATATATATATATATATTTGTCTCCTGCTGCTCAAAATTAGAATTTGTACTTTGTGTAGCCTTCGGCTTAGCATATGGCTTATCATAGCAGGTGGTCAATAAATGTGTTTAAATTATTATCTAAATGTAATCCAACCAAATAGGAGAGGGGAGAACAAAGTACAGAAAATGAAAATACAATGTCCAGCTATACTGCTATATTAGGTTGAATCAGATGATATTAGTATTTGTATTGTCAAAGATCAAAGACTACAGCCTTCAGTATGGAGTGCGCCTCAATGTAAAGATAACAAAAGTCCTCGCAACTGGAACAATAAATAACATGATGATAAAGAAAGAAAAGATTGAAGTTGTCTAAGACTTCGTTTTGCTTGGATCCAAAATCAACACTCATGGAAGCAGCAGTCAAGAAGTCAAGATGTATTACGTTAGGCAAATGAGCTATATTTGACTTCTTTGAAGTTTTCAAGAACAAAGATATCAGCTTGAGGGCCAAGGTGTGTCTGAGCCAAGTGATGAATTTTCTTTTCTTTCTTTTGTTTTAACTTTTTATTGTGAATTGAGGGAAGGTTTACAGACAAGATCATCCGCTTTACATTCAACAAATAGTATGTTTTGTTTCATTTCAATGATTACAATCCCCTTCCTGCAACAACAGTTATCTTTTCTCCCTTTTACATCTCATATTTTACATCTCATATTTGATGTACATATACAAAACAGAAAAAAATGTATTCATTTCAATGTCCTAAGGGCATATTTTGCAAGCCAGCCTTCAGCCTGTAAGCACAAGGCCTTACTCAGTCCATTGGCCTGAGCCAACAGCTGTTCTAGTGCTCCATGTCATTGCCTCTGTCACCCTCTCTGCTGTCGTTGCTTTTCTAGGTAGGATCTCATGCTCCACTCCTGCCCTTCCTTCTTGATGGTCTTCAAGTCATGAATTCTCAGTTGCCTCATATGCATGTGAAAGTTGGACAGTGAATAAGCTAGACTGGAGAAGAATCGATGCATTTTAATTATGGTGTTGAAGAAGAATACTCAAAAGTACCATGGACTGCCGGAAAAGCAAAGAAATCTGTGTTGGAAGAAGTACAACCAGAATAGTTACACTTTGCACATGTTATCAGGAGGGACCAGTCCCTGTAGAAGGACATCATGCTTGGTTAAGTGGAGGATCGGGGAAAAAGAGAACTCCAAGGAGATGGATTGACACTGACAACAACAATTGTGAGGACGGCACAAGATTGACAGGATTTCATTCTGTTGTGTGTAGGGTTGCTATGAGTTGGAACTGAGTTGATGGTACCTAACAACAACAACAACAATTTTCAAAACACTGCACAGAAAAACTCATGTACTCTTTAGCACATCTTAATGTGGCACTGTAGGATAGGCACAGCACTGCTAACCACAGGTTGCAGATTTAAATCCACCAGTTACTCCTCGGAAACCCTATAACAGGGTCACTATGAGTCAGAATTCACTCCACAGCACTTAACAAGTTTTGGTATTCATAATTTGTTAAGCAAATATTTGACTTATGCTTGTAAGGCACTATTCAAACAAGGGTCCTGGAATTTACGAAGGTGAATAAATAAGCTCTGCTTCCTGCTTTTAAAGAGATCAACAGTCAAAAGCTGGAGTGACTTATCTCCATTCAAACGGATTGGTGAAAATACAGAAGGCAATTAATTGACTATCTCTAAGTCCAACTTCTAGTACGTTCTTTCATCAATTTGCTGGCAAACATTAAAGTGCGGTAGCTAGAGTTAGTCATTTGATTTGAAATTCTGGGCGAACTTTGGCAAGTAACTTTTCCTATGTGTGACACAACCTCATTTGTAAAGGGACAGTATTAATCACACTTTAAAAAAATTACTCCTCCCCACCAACGACAACTCTAACAATACTTAAAACTGCCTGGCACACCAGAAAAACCAGTTGAATGGGGTGGATTAGTTCTAATGGTAACCCATGTATGTCATAACAAGTGTATTTCATAGTTTTCAGTGGTTGCTGTTTCAGCACACCGTAAGTGCTAAATAAATATCAGCTATTATAATATTCAAAATTACAATTTGGGCTCTTTTTATTGAGACTGGCAGTATTCCAAACATTTGCAACCTTAAACTTTGTGGAAAACGAACTTCTGCATTGTCCATTTCCTGTGAAGAGCCACACTTAATTTATATATATCCACTTAGGCATGGCGGTAGCACTCGACCTTGTATTCATCACGCACATGACATGACAAAAAACTCACTTTGCAAGGCCGAAAAGTACAAACATTAGATTTAAGACTCTTCGATATATATTATGAACCTTATCTTTTTGAACACTAAGGAGTTCTAGAATGACATTTGAAGGAGGATGATTTAATACTAACATTAAGCGAACTTAGAAAAAAAAAAAAAATGGCGGGAATACATCTCATCAAAGTCCTCAGTTTAAAAACCAACGATGAAAAAAAAAGAAGCATGACCCCGACGTGATTCGAACACGCAGCCTTCTGATCTGGAGTCAGACGCGCTACCGTTGCGCCACGAGGTCCTGCTGGGCTCTGGCTCGCGCAGTGTCTTAGGACTCTGATACCATGACGTCTCTTCCGGATATGCCCTACCTAACCTACCATTTTCAGTTTCTCCCACTTCTCAGGCTACACTGAATCTAGAGAAGAATTACTTTAACAACCCAATTTTCATGACAGCTTCTACCTAGGTTAGAACGGAATGAGCAGAGGCGGGACTACAGTTTCCCGTTTAGACGGGTCCCCACGGTCAAAGGAAATTAGCCCTTCCTTCTTTTTAGCTAGATTTCCGCTCTGTCCCGCCCCACTCCTCCCCTTTATAGGCGGAAACTCCATTTTCTCTCTCCCTTCCCCCACAACTCCAGAGAGTTAGAGCTCCCGGTTTGGGTCCGGTGGGGTGCTACTACGCATGCGCAGATCTTTGCCAAAGTGCGCCTGAAAGCTGTTGTGGAGGCCCTTCGGAATGTTTTCTTCCAACCTCCCTTCCATTTCTGTCAGAGAAAGCTTGCATTGCACAGTACATTAAGCTTAAAAATACCACCTTTTTACAAAAACGTGGTTGTGCACTCACAAACCACATCAACAGATTTGACAGAGTTGTGAAGTGCTGTAGGATAAACGCTAGACTACTAACCATAGTGTTGGTGGTTCAAACCTACCAGACGCTCCTTGGAAACAGGGTCACTATGAGTCAAACCGATTCCGCGACATTTAACAACAATCGGCCGTGAAATTAACTTGATACAAGCTTGCTTGCTGACAGAGAAGACCTGAAGCACTGATAAAGAGCAAAAACGGCAGTCTGTAATGTGGATTACACCTGATTATAAAACAAACAATCCTTACGAAAGGACCAATATGAAACATCATGATAAATGGAGAAAAGAATAAAGTTGTCAAAGGTTTCATCATTTTGTTTGAAAAATCAATGAACGCCCATGGAAATACCAGTCACAGAGGAAAACGCACTGCAATGGTGACTGTTCACTGAGGGCAGTTGAGCATAGGTCCACCCACCAACCAGCAGGGTTACTAAGCACTCCACCAACCAAGAGCTACCAGATGGGGGTCCTTCAGAGCTTGTTCAAGCTGAGAAAAGGCCCTTTTTGTTTGTTTTGTTTATGAACTCCACCTGCCTCCCTCAGCTCCTTATCTTCTCTGGATTCCTCACGCTCTTTCTTTTAGGTCAAAAGCTTCGATTTAGTATAAATGAAACTGTTCTCGCTTACGCTTCCGGTGGTTGTTAGTGAGTCCTATTTCAGACCCATAGCGACCCTGTATAAGGTGTCATAGGAGCGACTGGTGAGCTTGAACTGCCGTCCTTGAGGTTAAAACCGACTTTGATAGTGGTGGTGATTTTCGTGAAAGTAGTGTCCCGGGGTCTTTTTGCATTTTTCGGATTATTTGGACTGTTGGTGGTGTCTTTTTTTGTTTTTTGTTTTTTTAAATCGTAACCAAAAATATGTACACTGAAACA
This sequence comes from Chrysochloris asiatica, assembly GCF_000296735.1. Lineage (NCBI taxonomy): Eukaryota > Metazoa > Chordata > Mammalia > Afrosoricida > Chrysochloridae > Chrysochloris > Chrysochloris asiatica. The sequence continues at coordinate 1,114,315 of NW_006408865.1, read as the reverse complement.
GAACTTTACTTTTGCAAATTTATATTTTATTTCCAGGTTGGAGTTCGAGGCTATCATATTGCCTATATTTTTTATTTCAAAAAATAAAAATAAGCTTTTTATGACAGAAAGGGCTCATGCCTTTGACCAGTTATGGCCAAATGAAATTTGATCAGCTGACAGTCTATATTTAGCTCTGTCTGCTGAGGCGGCTTAATTTACTTGAAAAGGACTGAAATAAATATCTAAACGATTGTTGTTAGAACTCATAGTAACCCAGTATAGGGTTTCCAAAGCTGTACATCTTTACCAGAGCAGAAATCCTCATCTTTCTCCCCAGAATGGCTGATGGGTTTGAACTGCTGACCTGGAGGTTAGTAGCCCAGTGCTTCTCCCACAGTGCCACCAGTGCTGTATTAATGATTCAGTGTTAGTAAATATTTCACAACAAGGATGTGCCATTGATTGATTGACCATAGAGTTAGCAAGTGCACTAAATGGAATAATTTGTGTCTTTCTCTAGGTCTTTTCTTAAGCAGGATCAAGTCTCTCGTCAGGCGTCACATGTTGTAACTTTTGACATGATGTCTGTATTCATAGGGTCATAGATGAGCTGATATGATGGAAAATGTTCATCACAGAAATTAGACTTGTGTGTCTCAAGGAATCCATTGTGTTTAGTGTATAATGAACTAATATATCTTTAGAAATTGTAGGTTATATTGTGTTTTTTATCTGATAAAAGGGATGATTCTTCTATGATAGACATTAAGTGGCTATTTCTGAGGTCTGCTTTGCATGTTTTTTTCCCTTTCACTCTTAATACCCCCCAAAAGCATAAAAAAAAAAAAAAAAACCACACACACACAAAAAAAACCCTCTGTGTTTCTAAGGGCCTCATTCTGACCCCTCAGTAAGATAATAATTCTGATGCTCTTTTCCTGGTAAGGTTTAAGGGACTCGCCCCTAGTCTTTCAGCTGGCAAAGCTGCAGGACATTAGGAACCCAGGTCTTTTGAATAGTCTGTTAGCCATCCTGTTCCACACTGGGAAAAGAAGTTTAATCTTTGTCTTTTCAGAACATCTTCTGCACATAAGCTGTGGTAAAGCTATGTCAGAGTTCATATACACACGGTGTCACTTTTTTCTCCCTGAGGAAACCACAAGGCAGCCTGAGTCAGCAGAGATCAGAGAGCAGGGAATTCAGCACCTGCTGTCCACCCTCCTAAAAAGGAAAGGAAAAGAGGGGTAACTAACCTGACCAAGCTAAGGGAGTTTAGAGACTTCCAGCTGTCAGCACTGGGAAGAAGTAAAGGTTAAAATCTGATCAATAGCACAGAGGGCTCAGAACTCTCTGGAGGTAAATAGCACAATGGCAATCCAAGTTAGTGAATGTTTCCAATCTTGCTCCGCTTTAATAATAACTGTTTGTCTATCTTATCATAGCTTACATTCATTTCATCTTTTCAATAACTTTGTGAACTCAGTATTGTGTGTTAATGATCCTATTTTACAAGTGGATAAAGAGAATCTTGCCCAGGGTCATACAGCTAAGAGGTGGTGAGAGGCCAGGAATCCCTAGGTGTTGAGTTCCAATTATGTGCACTTTTCACCTTACTTCACTGTTCCACATACGGTATGTTAACAAATAAATGTATGCTGTGGAGAGATAAACTTTCTAACGAGTACCATAGCATATGTGGCAAGCTTCTTCTGGTATGGTGCTGCAGGATAAAGCACTGGGCCCCAAGGTCGATTTGAACCACAAGGTCAGCTGTTCAGACTCACCAACTACCCCTTGGAAATCCTGTACAGGGTCGCTATGAATTAGAACTGACTCCATAGTACTTTAACAACAACAACAAAATTCCTTGGAGGAGTCCTGGTGTGGTGCTGTAGGATAAGCACTGGACTGTTAATGACAGGTCGGCAGTTCAAACTCACCAGCAACTCCTCAGAAACCCTATATAGGGTCACATGAGTTGGAAATGAGTCAATGACACTTAACAACAACAACAACAATTACTGGCAGCCACTGTAGTTATTAAACTTGATACATACCAGATATCATTTTGAATGCATGGGGAGTTATCAGTGGAACTCATATTCCTAGCAGAAAGTAGACAGACAATAAACAGTTGACATAATAAATTAAGGTGACAAGAATGGAAATAGAAAAATACAAATAGAGTAAGGGGATTTGTTGTTGTTGGTAAGTGCCATCTAGTTGGTTCAACTCATAGTGATCCTGTATAGGGTTTCCAAGGAGCGGCTGGTGGGTTTGAACTGCCAACCTTGTAATTAGCAGTCCAGTCCTTATCCTACAGCACCACACCAAGGGGGCTTGGAGAGTGATTATTCAAATAAGATGGTCAAGGAAGACTTTATTAAGGAGGTAACATTTGAGCAGATTTGAAGTAAAGGATGTAGCCATGTAGCCAGCTAGGAGGCTTGTGGGGCCTTGCAAGTCATAGTAAATTCTTTGTTCTGAGGAAAATGGGGAGCCACTAAATGGTTTTGAACAGAAAAGTGATACAATCTGATTTATTTTAAAGGGTCTTTAGGTTGAGACTCTAAATGGGGCAAGAACAGAAGCAGAGAAGCTGAAAAGGTCTACAGTAATTCAGATGAGAGATGATGGTGGTTCTGGCTAGAGTGATAGTTGTGGAGAAGGAAAGAGGTACTGAATATATTTTAAAGATAACGCCAGTAGTCTTTTCTGATAGAATGAAGTAAGACGTGAGAGAAACAAAGGAATTAAAAATGCCTCCAGAATTTTTGACTTGAACAATTGAATGGAGTTACCATCAAGTAGTTGAGTTGGGGTTCCATTTACATTGTAGTCCATGTCAATGGCTGTGCCTTGCAGTTGGGGAGAGGCAGGACACTATTCACATAGACTCCTCTGTGTATGATACTCTGAGTTGTGCAACATGGAGGTCTGCAGGTTTTGGGGGAAGATCAATATTTCAGTTTTGGATATGTTAAGATTGAGACACTGAGTAAGCAGTTGGGTATATTTGTTGAATAGCCATTGTGTGGGCCAACCACTGTGCTGGTTTCCAGGGATAAGGTGATGAATAAAAACACACCCCATCCTCAAGTAACTTTCATTATAATGGAGGAGGCACATTTCAATAACCAAAAAATATAAAATTACAATTGTGACAATCCCAAGAAGAAGATATGTACTGTGCTAAGAGAGCTAATAAGTGGGGGATACAAGCCAGTCATGGAGACTAGGGAATGTTTTCTTGAGGAAAGAATGATCTCAACAAAGAGAAACAGGTAATGCAACAAAATGGCACCAAACCATTGCTCCCACCGTCTTCTTTACTCAGTTAGATTTGATAATTCATTGCCGAACTGAGACAATACTCACAGTTACGGAGTTTATTAGGGAAGTTATCAGGTTACAATTCAGGATCAGAAATGCTCTGGACACAGTTCTTCCCGTCATGATGGTCTCTCTCCTCAGCTGTGCCCACAGGCAGGCCTCTTTCTCCCCAGGCAATGTTCCAAAGCTCTTTTAGGGCACCTGCTAAATGCTCACGGGGCACTCCACTCCACCATAAGCCTCAGCCTGAAGGCATCTTGCTTCAGCTCCGAGGGTCAGCAAACCTAGCTCCCCCAGTTCAATGACCAGAGACACTCCACTCTGCAAGTAACGATCCTGCCCAGAGTCACTCATTTGGACTTGCTCTGTGGGCTGGAAAGTCCACAGCTTTATCTTGTGTTCTGGCTCTTGGTTCTGCTGCTGCTATTGCTCCTCTGTCACTTCTTTGGTGTCACAGTTTTTTGTCCTCGTGTTAAATTATTCTATGTGTAGGGATCTGAGGATCTAAATGCATGCTCCACTCCTGGTATTTCTTCTTTGATGACAGTGAGAGTGATTCCTGGCTCCTGCTTCTGAGATGGCGCATTTTAAACCATGTTAGAGTTCCAGGTTTTTACAATCACAGTGAACTCTGTTAACAATCACAACCAAATTAATCATCCTATCAGCATCTTCTCCCACTATTTCCTACCCTTGCCCTTGCCAATCAGGAAAAAGTTGTTTGGTGGGAGTTACAATGCCTATGGGTAGAAGAACCATATGAACTAATTCACCGCACTGCAGGCAACCTTGACAAAAGGGGAGGAGAGAGATTTCTAGTAAAGAGAAATGTATGTCTAAAAATGATTGATGCTGAAGAAACTCATTAGTATAAGGTTTAAAAGAAGGGTGAGATGGATAGAGGGAAGCAGAGACAACAAGGGGGAGATGAGGCTGATGTGAGGAGGAAAATGCAGGAGTTCTCAGCATATCCTAACATAAGGAAACCAGTCAATATTATTATGCATTCTATTAATGCACCACATTAATAGAATGAAGGACTCCTGGTGTGGCACTGCAGGATCAGCACTGGACTGCGAACCACAAGTTTGATAGTTCAAACCCACTAGCTGCTCCTCAAAAACCAACTCAACGGGACTTAACAATAAGAACACTAGAATGAAGGAGGAGAAAAACCACATGATCATTTCAATTGTTGCAGAAAAGGCATTTGACAAAATCTAACATGCTTTCATAATAAAAATACTCAAACTAGAGAAGGGAAATTCTCCAATGTGATTTGTTGTTGTTAAGTGTTGTCGAGTCAGCTCCAACTCACAGTGACCCTACATAGGGTTTTCAAGGAATGCATGTTGAGTTTGAACTGCCAACCTTGTGGTTTAAACTGACCTTTCTGTCTAGTGTTTATCCTACAGCACTATACTAGGACTCCCCTCAACATGATGGTGGTGGTGGTGTGCTGTGGAGTCAGTTCCAACTCATAGTGACCTTGCATAGGGTTTTTAAGGCTGTAAATCTTTACAGAAACGGAAAGCCTCATCTTTCTCCTGTGGAACCGCTGGTAGTTTTGAACTGGTGACCTCGAGATTAGCAGCTGACTCATAATCACTATGCTGTCAAAGCTCCTTCCTCAACATGATGTTGTTGTTGTCAGGTGCCATCGAGTCGGAACCGACTCCTAGCGACCCCATGCACAGCAGAACGAAACAATGTCCGATCCTGGGCCAACCTCACTACCGCCGCCACACTTGACGCCATCGATGATGCCACCTGGCTGATCCATCTCGTTGGGGGTCTTCCTCAACATGATAAAAGGGCATAAATGAAAAATCCATACCTAATCTGACCAACTGACTGAAGAGATCTGTATTTTGCCTATTCTAAAGAAAGGCAATTCAACTAAATACAGACATCATCAAACATCATTAATATCACATGTAAGTAATATTTTCTAAACATAACTAAAAAATGGTTGTAGCAGTACATCAGTAGGGAATTGCCAGAAATTTAAGCTAATTCAGAAGAGAATGGGGAATGAAGGATACCATTGTTAATGCCAGATGGATCTTACTACAGCCTTCAATATGGATTATACCTCAACATAAAGCAAGCAAAAATGCTCACAACTGGACCAAAAAGCAACATCATGATAAACAGAGAAAAGAATGAAGTTGTCAGGATTTCATTTCATTTGGATCCACAATCAATGTCCTTGGAAGCAGCAGTCAATAAATCAAATGACGTAGTACATTAGACAAATCTGTTGTAAAAAAGACTTCTTTAAAGTGTTAAAGAGCAAAGATGTCATGTTGAGGACTAAGGTGTGCCTGAACCAAGTCTTCTATTTTCAATTGCCTCATATTCATGTGAAAGCCGAACAATGAATAAGAACACTGAAGAAAAATGGATGCATTTGAATTATGATGTTGATGAAGTGTACTGAGTACATCATGGACTGCTAGAAGAGCAAACAAATCTGTTTTAGATGAATGCTCCTTGAAAGTAAGGATGATGAGACACCATGTCATGTACTTAGGACATGTTATCAGGAGGGACCAGTCCCTGAGGAAGGACATCATGCTTGGTAAAAAAAAAAAATGTTTTGTTTATATTGCAAAAAAGAGGAAGATCTTTGAGATGGATTGGCACAGTGGCGGCAACACTGAATTGAAGCTTAGTAATGATTGTGAGTCTGATGCTGAGCAAGGCAGTCTTTCCTTACGTTGTACACAGGATCACTATGAGCCTCAAAGAGGGTGACCTCGCTGTTCCTGATTTTCTGCTCCTGCTGATCATCTTGCTGACCCTTTGTGTCTTGACGTGTCTGGCTCCACTGACAAGCCACTGACCCACACACTACCCTGATCCTGGGAGGATCAACCCCTAGGTTTTTTTTTGAAGGGCAAATTCATTATGTTCATTTGGAGTGGGGTAAAATATGAGGGGTTTTAAAAACATTTGTGTAAAAATAAAATGAAAAGATAGTGGAATTTTCCCATGAACCTTTTGAAGTTTTCTCAAAGTTCCCAATCTCTTTTTCCTTTGATCTTTACCTGGCTCCTCTTCAAGTGCAAGGAAACAGCAAAACTCCTTTAAATACATGAACTGGAGATGGCGTTCAAGTTATTGTTATTTTAGGGAAAAATCTGCCTCTAGATTTGGATTGCATCTCAATGTAAAGAAAACAAAAATCTTCACCACTGGACCAATAAACAACATTCTTCTCAACAGAGAAAAGATTGAAGTTGTCAAGGACTTCATTCTTCTTGGATCAACTATCAACACTCATGGAAGCAGCAGTCAAGAAATCAAAATGACGCATTGCATCAGGCAAATCTGCTGCACAAGACCTTTTAAAAGTGTTGAAGAACAAAGATGTCAGCTTGAGGATTAAGGTGCACTGGACCCAAGCCATGGTATTTTCAATAACCTCATATGCATGCAAAAGCTGGACAGTGAATTCCGTGGAAGAATTGATGCTTTTGAGTTATGGTGTTGGAAAATATTGAAAGTACAATGGGCTGCCAAAACAACAGACAGATCTTTTGTTGGAAGAAGTGCAGCTAGAGTGCTCCTTGGAGGGCAGGATGCCCAAACTTTGTCTCTCCTACTTCAGACATATTGTCAGGAGGGACCAGTCACAGGAGAAGGATATCATGTTTCGTAAGGTGGAGGGTCAGAGAAAAAGAGGAAGACCTCCAGTGAGATGGATTGGCAAAGTGGCAACATCAATGGGCTCAAGTGTGGCAACAATTATGAGGTTGGTCCAAGACCGGGCAGTGTTTCATTCTGTTCTGCATAAGGTTGCTATGAGTCAGTACTGACTTAATGGCACCAAACAACAACAAGAAGGACCTTAATATTTTCCTATTTCTCTACCTGTAATTAATTCATGATTAGCAAGGTTTTGTTATCAAATTTAAATGGTAAACATGAAGAAGTTGATGATATAGAAAAAGAGAAGAAAATCAGGAGAAAACAGAGTACAGACAGGGGTGGTTTACCTAATCAGGCAAATACAGGTTTACTTACTAAGCCGTAGTGAACAGTGTTTCATGGTAAACCCATGCTTACTTTGCTTACTGGGTGATGTATCACTGTAAGAGATTGTAAATTTGAAGAGATTTTGATTCTGTAAGAAAGTTCTGTGGGTTTGGAAGAGAGACAGATGCCAACCATATCTAGAAACAGAATCTTTGGTGGGGTGAAAAAATGTGAAATTGTTCACTGAGGATTAGTAAATCAGCACAAGAAATCCTGTGCTTATTTTATTGGGTAATCTTAAACTGCAATTAAAAATATTGAAAGAGTATGAAGAAGTATTAAAAAACAATTCTATTTGGGCTAGAGATTGTGGATAATCTGTTGTTTTTGCTTTCTTTATGTTCTACAATGTGCATACGGTATTTTTGAATTCAGAAAAATAATTTTAAAAATGTGTTTTATGTAACTGATATCATTGAAAGCAATATATCAAAGACACACCTGTGGTAGTCTTTGCTAGTTTTATAGAGACTAATCTATTATTCCACTCTGGTTTCCTTGTTAACTGAAGATTTCATTATTTTGCAATTTAAGGTTTGTTTTCTCTCCCTCCCCCCTCCCAGCTCCTTTAAACAGGGAGGCGGAGGGGCGGGGAATGGATAAAGAAGTAAAACTTCAGTTCAATTAAAACAGTCTGTTTTTCTTTTCCCTTTGTCTTCAATGGTCCCTGTGTTCTGGGTGTTTTGTTGTTCTTTGCACGGATATTGAGTCCATGTTTAAAGAAAAACAAGCGATGGCCATCCTCGCGCCCTCTGGTGTCCAAGTTAGGGATAACCAGACAAAACCAAAAAAGACCAGTGAGCCATTTTCACAAAGTGCTCTCCCCACATGGTGATGATCCCTGAAGACTGGAATGATCCCTGAAGACTGGAATGTCTGGAATTTTAGAGGAGGGAATCTCAAACCAACAAGTATAGTAGGTTTAGTCTTTGAAACTTAATCCGAGTCTATGGATCTGGATACTGATTTTAAAAAAAATTAAATTCAGCATCTGGATTACAAGAATTTAAAAAAAACAAAATTATTAGTAAATTTGACATATTGCATTAGGCAAATCTGCTGCACAAAACCTTGTTAAAGTGTTGAAGAGCAAAGATGTCAGCTTGAGGACTAAGGTATGCCA
>NW_006408865.1:1091235-1105393 GCF_000296735.1 Chrysochloris asiatica | reverse complement strand
AAGGCTTATTGTTGGCATAGGTTTCTGGGTTCTAAAAAAAGAAATTCAAGTTATAATTACAACATAATTCACATAAATGAGCATTTTAACAAGGTGTTAAGTGCCTTTGAGTTGGTTCCAACTCACAGTGATCCTATATAGGGTTTCTGAGGAGCAGCTGGTGGGTTTGAATTGCCAACTTTATGGTTCACAGTCCAGTGCTGATCTCACAGCGCCACACCAGGAGTCCTAACAAAGTGTATGAGTGCTTAAAATCAGAGGCACTTGGTGTGTATGAAAAGAGCATTCTGAAAGTAGAGCCTTAACTCCATTTTAGAGTCTTGACATGCATCTGGAACCTATGTTGAATTTTAAAAGCGGCTGTTTCTAACAGCAGTTCCTCTAACCTTGATACTAGCCATGCTCCCTAAAGAAAATATTCTTTTTTCTCAGGTCTGGCAAGTATAGGATATCTCCATCTCTTTCTAGAGGGCCTTCCCACTCTGGTTATACAGATAAAAGATGTGATAGTTTACACCTCAGGGGTCTTGATGCACAGCATTACCAATAAATCTTTATAATGGACTCTCAAACAGACACGATTGAGGAAGCAGTTTTACTAGCAGATTACCAGAAAATCCTGACCTGCCACCATCCGGTAACCATCCTGAAATACACTGTTAACCAATGAGATAACCCCCTATGTGTTATCCACCTATTCATGCCAAATTCCTACTTCTAGATGTCCTGCCTTTGTCTCCCCTGATTGTCTTTTAGCCAATTATGACTTTGTAACTTTTGATTTCTGCTCTAACTGTTCAAAAATCTGTTTTTCCTCAATGTCTGACATTCTGTGAATTTGGATGTCTTCCTGGTTTGGAGTCTGTCTATCCCTTAATAAACCTCCATTGCCTTTGTTTTAAGCAGACACTTTGCTATTGCTCCAAGATGAAGGTGAAAGAGGTTTGCAGACCTAGGTTTTAGCCTGACTTCCTATAATGATCTCTGACTTTGAGATTTATCAGTATAATGAAAGAGATGACACTGAAGCTCCTTTTGATCTTTAATTTACTTCTTTGTGTTGCATTTTAAAAACAAAGTTACATTCAAAACAAAAAATTGGGGATTTGGTTAAAAAAAAAAAAAGAAAATCCCCTTAAACCTAAATGTAGTAAAAGAATATTTTTGACTTAAATGTTTAAGAGTGGATAGAATCTTAGGCATTATGGTTTTATTTGAAGAGGTTGTTCCTGCACATAGTATGAAATTTAAAAAGGACCAAAGAGTCTATAAAGGAAAGTTTTTCTTCCATTTCTGATGCACAGCTACACTTATCCTTCCCAGAGGCAACTAAGGCAGCATGACTTTCCTTCCATAGATATTCTGTTCAAATGCAAGCATTCATATATGATTTTTTTTTAAAACAAAAATTATAGCGTACTCCTGGCATGGTGCTGTAGGACCAGCACTGGGTTGCGAACCACAAGGTCAGATGTTCAAACCCAAGAGCTGCTCCTCGGAAACCCTATGCAGGGTCACTATGAGTTGGAATTGACTTGACGGCACTTAACTGTAATATACATTACTGTGCTCCTTGCTTTTATCATTTTGTCTTTTTTTAAAAAACTTTTTATTGTGTGTTGAGTGAAGATTTACAGACAAGATCATCAGTTTTACTTTCAACAAATTGTACACTTTATTTTATCTCAATGATTGCAATCCCCTTCCTGCTACAATAGTTACCCTGCTTCATGCTTATGGTTCCTATTTGCACTTCACCCACCTTCCCATCCCTTCTCAACTGTGTTCTTTGGAAAATATTGCCCTTTTGATTTTGAATGATTGACCATTCCATGGTGAGCATAACTTACTGGTGTTGTCTCCCTAGGTAGCTATCTACAGCTTGAATGAAAATGGGGTCATGAGGGTGAGTTCCTTTCCAGACCTGAAGGGTGGTGGAAGGCCGTAGGCTCATGTTCCACTAGTCTCTTTCTGACCAGTAAACCGGTCTTTTTTTAAAAAAAATAATTTTGAGTTTTGTTCCACATTTTCTCCTATTCTGTCTGGGACCTTCTAATGTGATCCCTTTCAGAACAGTTGGTAGTGGTGGCCAGGCACTGTCTACTTCTTCTGGTCTCATCATTTGTCTTTTAAGTGGCTTTGTAGTTTCTAATTATATGGAAGAAGTATATCTGTATGTGGGTGTAGAAGCACACAAACATATACCTCTATATGTGTATTTCCTGGATGGTGGAATTTGTTGGGTCAAATAACACATGTATACAAATGGTTAAGTGCTCAACTACTAGCTAAAATGTTGATGGTTTGAACCCACATAGAGGTGCCTCAGGAGATAGACCTAACAATCTGTTTCTGATAGGCCACAACCTTGCAAATGCTAGGGAGCAGTTCTGCTCTGCATACATGGAGTCACCGGAAGTCAGCAACTAGCCACAACAATACTAAGATGATCTCACTCACAATAACAGAAAACCTAGCTGACAGCGACTTAAAACCATGATAAGCCTGGAAGAACATGGTCTCAAGAGTGATGTGGCAGCTCCACATCATCAAGGGCTCTGGATTCTTTTTGTTTTCTCTGCTAATCTTAGCCAATGGGCTTTTCTTCTTCATGATCGTCACTACATAGTTGCAACATAGCTGTGATAGCTCCAGACATTATGACCATTTTCAGATATGGAAGATGAGAGAAGAGGTAAAAACCTTCACAGAAGCAGCACTCTGGCAGATGTCACCTTATACTTCAGTAGCCAGCATTGGGTCACAAAGGAGGCTGCGAAAGTGACCATCTGGCAAAATGGAATGGGTAGAGATCCCACTGTTGGTTTTTGGTATCCTAGAATACTGTACTGTTTTGAAATCTGTTAGTATAATATTATCTTCCCTTAATTTAACAACATGAAATTTTAATCATTTTAATGTCTGGAGAGATGCCCAGATGCTGCATTAGAATTTCAGGTAAAAAAAAAAAATGTGCTCATGTTGTGGAATGCTTTGACCAGACTTTGACATTATTTCAAAATTCCCCCAAATTTTGAAATGACTGAACTCTTATAGTCTTCATGATTAGAGACATTGAGCATCTTCTCATGTTGATTCCTTATTTGTACTTTCTTCTGAGCTAATTTGGGCCCTGATTTTCTTCCAGAGTTTCTTGGTGGTCATTTTAGAATAGGAGTCTGTTGTTGAGAACGGAGGAAGATGTGGTAAGGGATTCTGGAAGGAGAGGTCAGGTTATAAGCAAAGGAGGTTTTCACCCTTTGTTCATTTCCCTTGAATAATGATTACGTTCCTTTCTCCGAGTCTAGATTCTCTCTGTTCTGTTCTCTTTTATATTTCTGAGACGAAATCCATTCTCTTAGCACAGGACGTTTCCTATTCTAGGATAATATAATGAAACCTGCTATGGTGCTGTAGGATAAGAACTGGAATGCTACCACAAGGTCAATGGTTCAAACCCAACAGCTGGTCCTTGGAAAGCCTGTGAATTGGAACTGATTCAACAGCAGTTAACAATAACAATGAAACCTGTGAGTGCTGGGCCTTGTTTTTCTAAGTCTCCCAAAATTCTGCCTTTGACAGAGTGCAGTCTTACCACTTGTTTGTCACTTATTTTAGTGGATAATATTTGTATTTCCCTTCTCTGACAGGCTTGTACAGAATCTCTTCTGTGAATGATTTAACCTAAAGAGACTCAATACTGAGGGACACAAAAAACTCAGTTCTGGACTCTGGCCCATTCTCAGTTGGAACAACAAGTGAAACATGGTGATGTTATTGTTATATGAAGATGACTCAGGGCAGCCTTATTTCCTAGTGTGCCTGGGGTTGCCCCAGTCTGCACCTGCTGTCCCAGTGAATTTTATTAACAACTGTCAATTCTCTCTCAAAAGTATACAAATTTTGATGAAAAATTATTGCTGTCAGGTGCCATTGAGTTGGTTCCGACTCACAGTGACCCTCTGCACAACAAAACGAAATGCTGCCTGTCCTCCATCCTCACAATCGTTGTTTCATTGGAGCTGTTGTGGCGGCTACTGTGTCAGTCCGTCTTGTTGGGGGTCTGCTTCTTTTTTGCTGACCCCCTACTTTATTAACCATGATGTCCCCATCAGGACTGGTCCCTCCTGATACCATGTCCAAATATGAAAGTCGAAGTCTCCTGTTATTTGAAGAACACATCAAAATACCATTTTTTCCATTTAACTAAAGCAAAATGCTATCAGTAGGCATGAGATTGTTGTGAAGCCTGGGTTGTGGTCTGCAGCCTTCACTGCTGTACTCTAAGAGCCTAGAACTGTGTTTAGCACATTTTGTTGTTATTGGTAAGTGCCACTGAGCCGGTTCCAACTCAGAACAACCCTGTATTGGGTTTCTAATGCTGTAAATCTTCATGGGAGCAGAAAACCTTATTTTTCTCCTGCAGCATGGCTAGTAAGTAGGCTTGAACCACTCATCTTGTGGTTAGAAGTCCAGTGCTTATACTACACTGCCAGACTCTTTGCCCCCATTATTGTTGTTGTTGTTGTTAAGTGTCATGGAGTCGGTTCCTACTCATAGCAACCCTGTATAGCATTTCTGAGGAGCGACTGGTGGGTTTGAACAGCCAGCCTTGTAGTTAGCAGTTCAGTGCTTATCCTACCGTGCCACACCACAATTCCTTACTTCCCATAGTCCTTTGTGATTATATTGTTCACTCTCAAAATGTCCAGATCAAGAGAAATTGTGATGTTATGTTGTTGTTCTATAGGATTTTTCTGTGAGGTGCTCCAGTCTCAACAAACAAACAGTTGTTGTTAGGTGTCATTGAGTTGGTACTGATTCATAGAGACCCTATGACATTAGGTATTCATAAGCATGAATAAATCAATCAATCGTATTATCACTTGGGGCTGGACACATGGAATATGGAGACATGATATTGGGGTACCTAACTAATAGTGCCTGCTGAAGCAAGCACTTCAGATTTTAGATAGTGTCAACCTGTTCTCCACAGGGGTTGAGCCAGTTTACACTCCCACCAGCAATCTGTGAGAGCATCTGCTTCTCTAACCTTCATCCACACGATATTTATCTGTGCCAATCTGGTACTTTTAATTTTTCATTTCTCTAATTACGGGGGAGATTGAACATATTTTCATAAGTTTAAAAGTCACTTGAAATTCCTTTTCTGAGAACTGTCTTTTCACATCCTTTGACCATTTTTACTGAGTTGTTGATCTTTTACTTATTGATTTTTAGGAATGCAAATAGTCGTTTCCAGTTTTACATTTCTTATGAGTTTGGTGATAGTGGTGTTGCGAAGCATAATCTTAAAAACATTTTTATGTGTTTAAATTTAGTTTCCTTGTGTAGCCTCTATTTTTTATCAGACTTCAAAGTCTTCATGAACTCTCAGATTATAAAATAAGTCTCCCATATTTTCTACTTATACTATCAGGTTTTTAATATTTCACATGATCTATCTGGAATTCATTTTGATATAAAGGATGAAGTGTGGATCCAACCTAATATTGTTTGTTGAATAGTTCATGCTTTTCCCTCTGATGGGAAGCCTAATGCAATCCTGATATTCAGAAACTCTGTTTTTAATGTTTTAGTTAATTCTAAGGGAGAATGTTCAAGGGCAAAGAAGAGTCAGGATGAAAATTTAATTAGTGGTTTTATGTCTTATATTTCTTCATTTTATAATACTTCCTTTTGCTGTGCATCCATGTATTAAGTATAATACACTTGGTGGTGGTTGTGTGCTGTGGAGTAGGTTCTGATTCATAACGACCCTATATAGGGTTTCTGAGGCTGTAAATCTTTACGGGAGTAGAAATCCTCATCTTTCTCCTGTGGAATGGCTGGTGGTTTCGAACTGCTGACCTTGCAGTTAGCAGCCCGACTCAAAACCTCTATGCTACCAGAGCTCCTTATAATACATATGGAAGGCTGTATGAAACATATGTACAATTTAAAGAATAATGGTAGGATTAATATGTATATACCTGTTACCCTGGAGTGGTGCTATAGGATAACCCAGTGGTTAATCACAAGGTTGGCGGCTCAAACCCACCTCCCTCTCCTTGGGAACCCTATACAGGTTGCTATGAGTCAGAACTGACTCCACTTAACAACACAGCAATAACATGCCTATGGTTGTAATCCCATTTGGGAATAGTGTGTCTTTGTTATGTTAATAAGACAAGATTTGTATAGGGTATATCTTGAGTCAGTCTTTTTTTAAAGTTTTTATTGTGAATTATGTAATAGTTTACATGGGAGAACATTAGCGAGTCAGTTTCTTTTGAGATATGTTATTGTTGTTAAGTGCTTAGAGTCAGTTCCTACTCATTACGACCCTATATCCAAAACTGTGAGGCCTAGTGCGGCACTATAGGATAAGCACTGGATTGCCAACTGTAAGATTGACAGTTCAAACCCATCAGCTGCTCTCAAAATCCTATGTAGGGTTGCTGTGAGTTGGAACTGACTCAATGGCACACAGCAAGCTGTGATGAGCCCTGGTGGCATAATGGGTTAAGCATTGGCTGCTACTGCCTTCTCAGGGGCTCAAGCCCACCAGCTGCTCTGTGGAGAAAGATGAGGCTGTCTACTCCTGTAAAGATTACAGCCTTGGAAACCTTTGGAACAGTTCCATCGGGTTCGATGGCACAGTGCTTAAAGTGCTTGGCTACTGAGTGAAAGCTGTGTCAGTGAGCGATCCAGTGATCTGTTGTTGTAAATATTGTTGTTTTTAAATGCCATTGAGTTGGTTCCGGTTCATAACAACCCTGTATAGTGGGTTTGAACTGCTGACCTTGTGACCATCACTATGAGGCAGTTCTGTTCTCTCACGGTGAATTAGAATGGGCTCATTGGCAGTGGGTTTACTCCCCCCTCCCCCTTTGATGACATGCCCAAAGCAAGAGAACTGAATAATATTCAGTCTGGTAGTGTAGTGGTTACGAATCGGGCTGCGAACCTTAAGGTCAGTGGTTCGAAACTACCAGCTGCACCGCGGGAGAAAGATGAGGCTTTCTACTCCCGTAAAGATTTACACCCTCGGAAACCCTATACAGGGTCGCTATGGGTCGGAACCGACTCGATGGCACTTAACAACAACAACAAAAGTGATACATAAAGTTTCATTGGCTAATTTCAGGAAATAGAGTGTTAGGCTCTTCTTACTAGTCTGTCTTAGAATGAACCCTCCACTGAAACCTGTCTATCATGGGGTGATCCAGTGGCTTCTTCTGATTCAAGGTTAAGATTGAGTTCTGAGAGACATAGGCTATACCACACTCGAGGCATCTGGCCGGGCTGTTGTGTGGGTAAAGGATATCGGCAGAAATAGAGTCTAGGAGTGGGCTGCTGTTTACCTGCTGCTAGCCAGCTATCTATGGCTTCTTTCTCTTACTCGCATGAGGAAGTCCAGGCAGACCCTTTCTATGAATAAGATGAATTTCTTCAGCACATCCAAACAGCAGAGCATGGTGGACTATCTTTCACCCAGTTTTTCATTGCAGGTAAAAAATTACTACAGACTTAACAGCTTAACACAGTACACATTTATTCTCACGGTTTCTATGGACCAAGAGTCCAGCACCTTTTAGATGGCTCCTTTGCCATGTTCTTGATATAAACACAACATATGTCATACCACAGAGTGATGATTACCATAACTGACAATCAGTAGTCAAAATCAGATTAAAAAGGTTCTGATTACCTTAATGCTATGAAATGACATTTATGGTGTGATGGCCTATCTACTGTAGAAAAGAGGAAGAGTATGAAGGATGATATTTTATAAGAAGGAAGCATTTGACCAAATGTAGCACAAGCTCCAGAGTTTGGCTTTAGGAATAAACTTAAGACAATACGATAGGAATTTGATTAAATTTACAGCTATAACCAGGTCAAGAAAATGTTAATAGCAAAAAAGCAAAGAAAGAAAATAATTTCCAAAGAGAAAAAAAACATATTTCAATTTCTGGGGTTGGTGGTGGTGGTGGTGTTTCTAATCGTAAAAGAAATAGTTCTCAGGTGGTGACAAAGTCAGCTGAACTTTCTAAATAGCTGAGGAAGTTAGTTAGTCCTACTGCTTCTGAATTATTAGAACTCTTGCCCACTAAGAAAATGCTATGTACATTTTAAAGAAATCACTAATAATAAAATTGTAGTTTGTAAAAAACAAACCAAACCAAACCGGTATTTATAGTTCCGTTTGAAATATTAATTCCCACTTCTGAAGCTGTTGGTGTTGTGCCAGTTAGGTTTTGAGTCTCATGTAGCAGACTATACCTGACATAGGATTGTTTCCTTTCTGTATCCTACTTGCTCTACTGGAGTTGATGCCAAGCCCCGGGAAACCTCACTTTGGTGGCAGTGGAGAGAGGTTCCTCCTTCTTCATCTTATCCACACCATCCTACACTAGCTGCATCTGGTTGGAATGAAGCCCTGGTTTGTCGTCTACCTGGCTTTCTCAGCTCTATGGAGAGAAGCTCTGTTATGGATTACATTGTGTCCCTCAGAAAGATGTGTTGAAGTCCTACCCCTGTACCTGTAAGTGTGACGTTGTTTGGAGACACAGGGTTCTTCCTTACAGATGTTATCAGTTAACGAAATCTTACTGGCATAGCATGGTTACTAGTCCTGATCTAGTCTGGGAAGTGTTTTATGCAAGAGGATGACAAACCCAGAAATAGAGCCACATGGTGGGCAGGGTTGGGGGAGCACATGAGGATGTGTCTACAAGCCAAGGAACACCAAGAAACACCCAGGGCTACCAGAAAGGGAAAGAGACAAGGAAGGATCATTTCCCTAGAAGCAACATAGAGAAAGAGTTTGGACTTTTGAATTTGGACTTATAATCTTCAGAACTATGAGGGAAAAAAATTCTTGTTCTTTAAGGCCACTGTTTTGTTGTATTTTGTTATGGCAGCCCTAGGGAACTAAGGTAAGACCTCGTCTTCAATGCATCCCAGCTTGGAGAGACCATGCTACTTCCTTCCTTTGTGGTGATTTCTTGTTTTCATTGAAGAGTGATTTTGCAGTTCTGACTGTTCATTTGCTCTCCCAGCTTATTTTTGAGCCCATTGAGACCCTGGTGAGTTTTTGGGTGCTTTTTTATGGCTACTTGGGAGTCATAGAGGGGCCAACTGTGCTCTGTAACACATAGAAGTGTTCATATACTTCTTCTCAATGATTGTTCCTCCATGGTGGTGTAGTGGAGCTTTTTCCCAAGTCTTCTTCTATCCTCAGCCTACATTTGACTTATATATCTTCTCTACTCTTGGTCCATAAATTTTCAAAGGATTGATAGTTTCCATCTGTTGTACATGGGATTCTCCTGAGAAGTAATACCAGTGAAGTTTATATGAGTATATGTATGTATACATAGAAATTCATTCACATGGTTATGTTAGGTGCCATCGACTCGGTACTGATTCCTAGCCACCTTATGCATAGCAGAATGAAACACTGCCTGATCCTGCACCAACCTCACTCTGTTGCCACGCTTGAGTCCATCGATGCTACCTACCACTTGGCCAATCCATCTCACTGGGGGTCTTTCTCTTTTTCTCTGACCCTATACCTTACTAAACATGATATCCTTTTCCAGTGACTGGTTCCTCCTGACAATATGTCCGAAGTATGAGAGACGAAGTTTGGCCATCTTGGCCTCCAAGGAGCACTTGGGCTGCACTTCTTCCAACACAGATCTGTTGGTTCTTTTGGCAGCCCATGGCACTTTCAGTATTCTCTTCCAACACCACAACTCAAAGTCATCAATTCTTCTATGGTCTTCCTTATTCACTGTCCAGCGTTCGCGTGCATATGAGGTTATTGAAAATACCATGGCTTGGGTCAGGTGCAATTTAGTCCTCAATCTGACATCTTTGCTCTTCAACACTTTAAAAAAAGATCTTGTGCAGCAAATTTGCCTAATGCAATATGTTGTTTGATTTCTTGACTGCTGCTTCCATGAATGTTGATAGTTGATCCAAGAAGAATGAAGTCCCTGACAACTTCAATCTTTTCTCCATTGATAAGAATGTTGTTTATTGGTCAAGTGGTGAGGATTTTTGTTTTCTTTACATTGAGATGTATTCCATACTGAAGGCTATGCTCTTTGATCTTCATCAGTAAATATTTTAAGTTCCTTTCACTTTCAGTAAGCAAGATTGTATCATCTGCATATCACAGGTTGTTAATGAGTCTGCCTTTAATTCTGATGCTACGTTTTTCTTCATATAACCCACCTTCTCAGATTATTTGCTTACCATACAGGTTGAATAAGTATAGTGAAAGAATACAACTCTGTCGCACATCTTTCTTAATTTGAAACCATTCAGTGTTCCTATGTTCTGTTTGGACAACTGCCTCTTGGTCCAGGTATAGATTCCTCATGAGCACATGGCCTTGTTTTGACTGCTGATATGGAGCTTTTCCATGGTCTCTTTCTGCAGATGTAGTCAATTTGATTTCTATGTGTTTCATCTGGTCAGGTTCATGTGTATATTCGTCTCTTATGCTGTCTAAAGAAGGTATTTGAAATAAACAAAAATTGATTTTGCAGAGTTCTATCATGCAATCTCCAGCATCATTTCTATCACCAAGGCCATCTTTTCCAACTACTGATCCTTCCTCTTTGCTCCCAAACTTTCCATTCCAATCACCAGTAATGATCACTATGTCTTGATTGCATGTTTGATCAATTTCAGATTTAAGAAGTTGGTAGAATTCTTTTATTTCATCCTGTCTGGCTTTAGTGATTGGTATGTAAATTTGAATAGTAGTGGTATTAACTGGACTTCCCTGTAGGCGCATGGATATTATCCTATCACCGACAGCGTTGTACCTTATGACTGATCTGGATATGTTCTTTTTGACAATGAATGCAACACCATTCCTCTTCAATTTGTCATTCCTGGCATAGTAAACCATGTAGTTATCAGATTAAAAATGTCCAATACCAGTCCATTTCAGCTCACTAATGCCTAAGATATGGATGTTTATGTGTTCTCTTTCATTTTTTTGACAACTTCTCAGATTCATACTTAGTACATTCCATGTTCCAATTTTCAATGGATGTTTACAGCTATTTCTCTTTATTTTGAGTTGTGACCCATCAGCAAATGAAGGCCCCGCAGACTTTTCTCCCACAGCCTTTACTCCATTCACGTCATCATGGTCAACTCTACTTTGGGGAGGCAGCTCTTTCCCAGTTGCATTTTGAGTGCCTTCCAACCGGAGGGGCTCATTTCTGCAACTATATCTGACAGTGTTTCTCTGCTGTTCATAAGGTTTTCAGTGACTAAATATTTGGAAGTAGTTCGTCACTCCTTCTTCCTAGTCTGTCTTCATCTGGAAGCTCATCTGAAACCTGTCCACCATGGGGGACCCTGCTGGTATTTAAAATACCGGTTACACAGCTTTCAGAATCACAGAAACTCACAAGGCACCATAGTATGACAAACTGACATGGTTATAGAGACCTGAAAATCCCACATCTGTGGATCAGATGTCAAGGTGGAGGCTTCTTCTGATTCATGTAGTTTCAAGGACTGAGAAACCCAAGAGTGACAGGTAAGATGGAAAGCTGCTGGCTGTGGAAATGGATGACTGCAAGGAAATGGATGATGGCTGGTAAGATGGTAGGCCTCCTTACTTTTAGACCACAGAGTCAATGATTCTCAGAATCTGCAGACAGGACTGCAAAGTCTAAAAAATCCAGAGGTCAGATGATGACGAGCCAAGTGCTAGATCCAGATCTAGCAAAAAGCAAAAGAGCTTTGTCAAAATATTCATATATTTGTTGGAAATAGATCTGAAATTCAAACTGATATTTTTGTTCTTTAACTCTTTAAAGGAGTCTTTTCCAGAAGATCTGCCTAATGTAATAAATTGCTTCATTTCTTGACTGTTGCTTCCATGAGTATGAACTGAAGAATATCAGTTTGAGTATTAAAGTGTGTCTGATCCAAGCCATGATATTTTTCAGTCGCCTTATGTGCATGTGTAAGTTGGACAATGAATAAGGAAAACTGTAGAAAAATCGCTACAATTGAATGTGTTGGAGGAGAATATTAAAAGTACAATGAACTGCCAGAAGAACAAACACATTTGTGTTGGAAGAAGTACAACCAGAATGCTCTTCAGAAGCCAGGATGGCAAGACTTCGTCTCTTGTACTTTGAACTTGTTATCAGGAGGGATAACATGGTTGGTAAAGTGGAGGGTCAGTAAAAAAGAGGAAGAGCCTCAAGGAGGATCATGTCTCTCTTACTTTGGACATGTTATCAGGAGGAACCATTCCTTGGAGAAGGGCATCATGTTTGGTAAAGTGGAGGGAAAGGGAAAAAGAGGGAGACCCCCAACAAGACGGATTGGCACAGTGGCAGCAACAATGGGCTCAAGTGTAGCAGCAGTTGTGAAGGTGGCATAGGGCCAGGCAGTGTTTAGTTCTGTTGTACGTAGAGTTGCTATGTGTTGGAATCATCTCTATGGCACCTAACCACAACATGAAGTAGGAAAAATTGGACACCTGTGATGCAATAGTATAAGCACTGGACAGCTAATCATAAGGCCAGCAGTTCAAAACCATCAGCCGCTCCTTGGAAACCCTATACACATCGCTATGAGTCAGAACCAACTCGATGGCACTTAACAGCAACAACAAAAGCAAGAAGTAAGGAAGAAAGAGGAAGATGGGTGTTGTGAGGACAAATCAGCAGAGTTTGACAAAGCACCCAATGACTTCACTATACTCTGGAATTCACTCCTTTGCTTTCTTTCCCCATTCACCTCAAATTTATCAACAGAAAGGTCCTCATTTGGGTAGGGCCTGTGGGAGGTAGGCCAGTGTAGCAGAGGGGACATGTAAAACCGTTCTCAACCATATCCTTTCCAATCCTTTTCTTATTAGGCTGCATGATGGCTTTTAGTAAACAAACAATAACAAATGATATATGCATATATACACATTCACACACACATGTTGTTGTTAAGTACAGTCTAGTCGGTTCTGATTCATAGGGTTTCTGAGAATGTTCAGGCTTCCAGAGCTGTTGTGCCTGTCCAGCCTAGTCTGTGAGGGCATACTTGGCATTCCAGGGCACAGTGTATGAAGAGAAAATGAAGATTCTTTATGAGTTACCATGCTCCTTGAAAAAAAATCAGATTACTAAGTGAGCTCTGGAAAAGAATATGTGTTGTGTATGTACTTTTTTATTTTGTGTTTTAAACCAATTGATAAAACTTGAAGGGAAATCATAGAAGTTTAAATAAATGGAGAGTCCAAGGAAGCTTCCAGACTGCTGAAACCATTATAAAACCACAATTTAAACCATGGAAATCAAGGGGACAGGAAAAAAGTTGATAAATTTTTCTTTAACAGCCCTGTTGATTCAGGCTTTCTTTTTCTTTTTTCCTTCTAGAAACCTAAGACCTACCTACATAAATACAATTTAAATAGCATTTTTATTTCCAAAGGTTTATATGTTGATTGACTTTTTTTCAAGTTTCAATAAAGAGGAGAGTAGAAATACTTTCATTATCATAAAAATTATTGCAAGACCCTGCAGTTCAACTTTCAGTTAAACAATAGACAGGCCTGTAAGGTGAATAATAACAACAGGGAGCTGTGCATTCCCTTAAAGTCAGCCACACAAGACCAAAAGGGCAGCATTGGAAATGGCAGCCATCGGGAAGTTGTGGGAAGAGAGCTGCTCCATTGTGGGCATCACAATCAATGCCACAAAACAAAATGTGTATGAATTGCTGACTGGAAAACCAATCGACTCTGTCAACTTTCACCCAAATCACAATAAAAGTTTGTAAAACATTGGTTGTAAGAAATTATATGAAAATAATTCCCTTGTAGTTTGTTAATATTTTTCACTTACTAAGAAATGAAAAACAAAATCTTTAAATTTTTAATGTCTTAGTCATAAAAGTGTAAGCTTCTGAGTAAATCTGAATTTTTACAGTGTTCTATCTACAGTTTTGATTTTCTAAAATCAAATGGTCTAATCTGTCTGGGCGGAGCTGATGAAAGGAAATACAGATGGGTAACTCGTGATACTGTAGTGAATAATGCTTATCAGGACAGATTATAAGGGTTGGAAATGCAAAGGTAGACGTTTTGTAACAAGGATTGTTGTTGTTG
>NW_006408865.1:1084017-1090967 GCF_000296735.1 Chrysochloris asiatica | reverse complement strand
GGGGACCTTGGACCCAGAGAGGGAAAGGGACTGTGGGCCGAAAACTCGGGGGAGGAGGGGGAAGTGTAGGGGGCGGGTTTTTGGGATATACCCTTTGGGTGGTTGATGATGCATGGAGGGGATTGGAACCATGGCAGTAAGATGATATACGATGGAATGAATGTAAAACTAAAGTTCTCTCATGTAAACTATCATATAATTCACAATAAAACATTAAAAAAACAAATCAAATGGTCTAAGACAAAAATTTAATTCTTGTTGCACACTTCTCAAATGTGCAGCATTTTTGCAAACAAAGTTGACTAAGGCATTGTGTAGTTTATTGTCAGTGTTTATAACGTAGGCCCCAGGAGAAGATTTTATTGAGATTCCTTATAGCTTTGTCAAGTGCAAAAGAGCCCCTTTATTTTCTAGTGGAGCAGAGACTGTCTCGTATCCATTGTACTGTAGCAATGAGGGGAGGTTGCTTTGATTCCATATTCAGCGTTTTTGAATTTTTAAAGAGACTATATGAAAAGAGGACTCTGAGAAACAAGGGCAATATGATCTGTATCCCTTCGAGGCTGAAAATGGAATTGATTTTCTTTTGGGCAGACTACTTCCATCTCCTACAGATGCCCACTAACTCCAGCATTTGCTCATGAAAGTCAAGTAAACAAATATCTTTCTCCATTTCTTCTACAAGGAGAGCTAGGTTTGCTGGCCCATTGACCTGGGCCAAATGCCTTTAGGCTAATGGTAGAGTGGTATGCCCTATGGGTATTTATCAGCAGGTGACGAGAAAAACTGCCCTGAGCATTTTTGACCCTCAAAATGTAACCAGTTAACTTCCCTAATAAGCCCCATAACTCTGACTATGATGCCTGAGTCCTGGGTGGCCACTAATGAATGATCAAACCCAGGAGTGGTTGGCACCTCATACTTTTGCATACAGCAATGAATCTGGATCTCTAGATCACTGATGGAGGATATCTTAGGTTCTCCAGAGAAGCAAAACCAGCATATATATTTTTAATGTGTATATGTTTAGTTATTTACCTCAAGGAAATGGATCATGCGGTAATTGTTGTTGTTAGGTACCATCGAGTTGGTACTGACTTATAGTGACCCTATGCACAACACAACGAAACACTGCCCAGTCCTGGGCCAAATTCACAATTGTTGCCATGCTTGAGCCCATTGATGCTGCCACTTTGTCAATCCATCTAGCAGGGGCCTTCCTCTCTTTCTCTGACCCTCCACCTTACTAAACATGATATCCTTCTTCAGTGACTGGTCACTCCTGACAATGTGTCTGAAGTATGAGAGATGAAGTTTGGCCATCCTGGCCTCCAAGGAGCACTCTGGTTGCACTTCTTCCAACAGAGATCTGTTGGTTCTTTTGGCAGCCTATGGTAATTTCAATATTTTCCTCCAATACCATAACTTAAAAGCATCAATTCTTCTAACAGTCTTCCCTATTCATTGTCCAGCTTTCACATGCATATGAGATTATTGAAAATACCATGGCTTGGGTCAGGCGCAACTTAGTCTTCAAGCTGACATCTTTGTTCTTCAACACTTTAAAAAGATCTTGTGCGGCAGATTTGCCTAATGAAATATGTTGTTTGATTTCTTTACTGCTGCTTCCATAGTGTTGATGGTTGATCCAAGAAGAATGAAGTCCTTGATAACTTCAATCTTTTCTCCGTTGATAAGAATGTTGTTTATTGGTCCAGTGGTGAGGAATTTTGTTTTGTTTACATTGAAATGCAATCCATATTGAAGGCTGTGCTCTTTGATCTTCATCAGTAAGAATTTTAAGTCCTCTTCACTTTCAGCAAGCAAGGTTGTTCATGAGTCTTCCTCCAATCCAGATGCCACAGTTTTTTTCATGGAACTCAGCTTCTCGGATTATTTGTTCAGCATACAGGTTGAATAAGTATGGTGAAAGAATACAACCCTGTTGCACACTTTTCTTAATTTTAAACCATTCAGTGTTCCCATGTTCTGTTCGAACAACTGCCTCTTGGTCCATGTACAGATTCCACATGAGCACAATTAAGTGTTCCAGAATACTCATACTTTGCAATGTTGTTCATAGCTTGTCATAATCCACACAATCAAAAGCCTGTGCATAGTCAATAAAGCACAAGTAATCATCTTTCAGATATTCTCTGCTTTCAGCCAAGATCCATCAGACATCAGCAATGATATCTCTTATTCCATGTCCTCTTCTGAATCTGGCTTGAACCTCTGGAAGTTCTCTGTCAAAGTATGCTTGCAGCCGTTTCTGTATTACTTTTAGTATAACTTAACTTGCATGGGATATCAAAGAGATTGTCCGATGATTTCCACATTCCATTGGGTCACTTCTGTTTGGAATGGGCACAAATACGGATTTCTTCCAATCAATTGGCCAGGCAGTTGTCTTCCAAATTTCTTGGCATAGATGAGTAAGTGCCTCCAGTGCCACCTCACTTTCTTGAAAGATTTCAATTTTTATTCCATCAATTCCTGGTGCCTTGTTCTTTGCCAATTCCTTCAATGCACCTTGGACTTCTTCCTTCAGTATTACTGGCTCTTGAGCATATGTTACCTCTTAAAACAATTGAACATCAACCATTTCCTTTTGGTACAGTGACTGTGTATTCCTTCCATCTTCTCTTAATGTTTTCTGCATCATTCAATAATTTGCCCAGAGAATCCTTCAGTAACGAAAGGCGAGGCTTGAATTTCTTCAGTTCCTCCAGCTTGAGAAATGCTGAGTGTGTTCTTCCTTTTTGGTGTTCTGACTCCAGATCTTTGCACATTTTATTGTAATATTTGACTTTGTCTTTTCTAGCTAACCTTTGAAATTTGCTGTTTAGTCTTGTACCTCCTCATTTCTTCCATCTGCTTTAGCATCTCTATGCTGGAGAGCAAGTTTCAGTGTCTCTTCTGACGTCCATTTTGATCTTTTTCTTCTTTCTTGTCTTCTTAATGACTTTTTGCCTTCCTCCTGTATGATGTTCTTGATGTCGTCCCACAACTCTTTGGTCTTTAGTGTTTAATGTATCAAATTTGTTCTTCAGATGATTTCTAAATTCAGGTGGGATATATTCAAGGTCATAGTTTGGCTCTCATGGACTTGTAATAGAGTATGGTAAGTCCCAGTATGTGGGTCAGGCTGGAGGCTTCTCCTTACTCACGTAGCTGCAGTAGCTTACAAAACCAAGATTGGCAGGTCAAATGGCTGGCTACTGACTGTGGAGGCTTCCAATTCCAAGGTCAGCAGGTAAACCAGTAGGCTCACAGGCTGTGGGTGAATGAATCCCAAGTTTGACAGGCATTAACTCAAGTCCAAAGAATCAGAGTCAGATGACAAGCCAGATGCAGGATCCACATCAAGCAAAAAGCCAGAGAGCTTTGCCAGAACATTCAGTAGAATGCAGGCCATACCCCAAGAAAACTCTTTCAACTAAGAGGCTACACATAGCAGATCTTATCATGGAGATGACTACATTGTATCAGACCTCATCATGAGGATGAACACATCACTACATAACTGCCAAACTAGATCATAGCCACTGAGAATCATGGTCCAGTTAAGTTGACACAAGATCTTAACAATCACAGAGTATAATTGTCCCACCAGCTATACCTGTGTTGACCTGTGATGTAAGTTAGCAACACAATTTGTTATGAGGGGACTGCAAGATTTTAGAGCTTATCTGTTGCATCAGCTAGTGTTTATCTTAACTAAATCTAGTGCCTGCATTAATTAAGCAAAACTGTGACCTAAGACCTGAAACAAGGACCTTATTTAAGTCTTACGTCATACTATACTCTTATCTGGAGTCCTGGTGTGGCGGTGTGGGTTAATGCGTGAGGCTGCAAAGCTGTTTGAACTGCAAGGTCGGTGGTTCAAGCTCACCAGCTGCTCCTTGGAAAACCTATACAGGGTTGCTATGGGTCGGAATCGACTAGATGGCACTTAACAACAACAACAACAACAGTGCCTTATAGAAGGAGTCCTGGTGTGGCACTAGGAGTTAATGCGTGAGGCTGCAAAGCTGTTTGAACTGCAAGGTCGGTGGTTCAAGCTCACCAGCTGCTCCTTGGAAAACCTATACAGGGTTGCTATGGGTCGGAATCGACTAGATGGCACTTAACAACAACAACATACCCTTATCTTCCTGTGTCAGGCGGGTTCAAGATTTTAATCTAAGTTACTACGTTTTAATCAGGAAGCTCATCAAGTTACATGAACATGGATTTCTGGCATATAAAAAGTTGGACTTATGAAACTGGAATTTAAGAGGGGATGCTGACCATGGAACTAGAGCTATGACGTCATCCTCCTTTGATGATATTTGAAGATGCAATTGTCAATAATATAATATCATCTAGTGAGACTGAGTGAAAACATGGAATCCTGAGGAACCCGAGGAACTACAGTGTTTCAGGGAAGAAAAACAACTGTGTGCGTGTGTAACTGGATGAGTGTGGCATTATGGGAGTTCAGAGAAGATAATTTTAGGGGGCAGGTGGAGTGGGCAGGACAGGGTAGGTGACCGTAAGAGTACAGAGTTGGATTAACTGTGTTCTCCAATTCATGGCACGCTAGGAACAGTTACTTGATCTATGTTAGGGCTTCCTGCATTAAATTATTTATTCTGTCTGTCTCCATCCTAATTCTATTCCCCTTTCTTCTATGGAAAATATTTTAATGTGCTTGTATGTATTTGAAAAGCATACTGAAGCTGTGTATATGTGTTTTTGTTTTCTGTAAATGATGTGTTACAGATGTCTTTCCATTTCTTTATGCTTTAAGAGCTATCCATGTCTATTGTGATGCATAGATCTATCTGTATATATATCTTATGCACAGTGTTTAGTAGCTATAAGTAGCCCATGATGGGATCATTAAGAGTAGAGCTTGTGAAGAAAGCAAGGGTATTAGAGAAATGTGGCAAAGTGAGTCAATTAGAAGTATGAAACATTCTGGGATTTGGTAGCATGAAGGTCAAGAGTGACCTTTGCTGGAGCAGTTTTGTTGGAGTTGCCTGGACAGGAGGTAAACTGCAGATGGAGAAAGATCTGAGTGGAGAAAGCATAGAGGGAGTGAGTGCAGACAGTCTGAGAGAAATTGGCCAGGAAGGAGAGAAGCCAGCGAATAGCAAGAAACTGTGATTGGGATTTCTGAAGCTTTTGTTTCTCAAATAAGTAGGGTTGGGATTTCTGAAGCTTTTCTTTTTCAAATGAGTCTTTGGTCATTGTAGAAAAATTAGAAAATGCAGATGAACGATAAGAAAAATAATGTTTTTCTCTTCTTTCTTTCTCTTCCTCCTTACCTTTTTTTTCTTTCCCTTCTCTTTTAAATAACCTTCCTATGATTTCACTTCTATCTTTTTTCTTCCTTAAGGATGGGGGCAACTTGAATATGTTTCTAGATTAAATGGAAGAGTCAGGAGAGTAAAAGAGGTTGGAGATAAAGGGAAGAGCATAGATAGCTGGTGGCTCAAAATCCTAGCAAAGAAAAGAAGGATGGACCATGGAGCACTGGGGAAAGGCTTGAGGCCAGGGCCCTGGGGGAAGGAGGAATTGCTTGGGTCTCACAGCTTTGTCTCCCACAGCCTGGTACAGTTTTGGACTTACAGTCTGATGCAGAATCACTGTCCTCCAGGCTCTGGGGATCTGAGCACACCTTTTTTAAACAAGGAGACATACATCTACTGAGGAATTAGAAAAATCAAGAGTAGAAAACCATCCATATAGTTTTATAGAGACTTCAGTATGTGGTACTTGCTAGTTAGCCCTTTGGTTCATACTTTTTAGGCAGAAAATCAAACTCAACTTTATTTAACTTATTAACTTTATTGGCTCACGTAAAGGAAAAGCTCAAAGGTAGAGTGGCCTCAAGGTTAGTTTGATCTAGGAGCTGAATGTTACCCAGAACTTCGTTTACTTACATTTCTCAACTCTGGGTTATTTAGGGTCACTTTATCCAGAGAAGGGATTCTTTTAGGTGCCATTGTACTGATTCTGACTCATAGTGCCCCTGTATAGGGTTTTGGAGGCTGTACATCTTTTTGGGAGCAGAAATTCTCATCTTTCTCCCACAGAGCAACTGGTGGGTTTGAATTGCTAACCTTCTGGTTAGCAGTCCAGTATTTACTCTACAGTGCCACCAGCTCTCCTAAGAATTCCCCAAAAGAAATTCTAGATATTTTTAGAAAGGGAACAAAGGAAAGAATTAATTTTAGATATTCAACACAACTGTTTTCTTTTTCCTTATCAACTCTGCTAACCATGATTTCTTACCTGTTTTTGGT
Source organism: Chrysochloris asiatica (assembly GCF_000296735.1). NCBI lineage: Eukaryota > Metazoa > Chordata > Mammalia > Afrosoricida > Chrysochloridae > Chrysochloris > Chrysochloris asiatica. The sequence continues at coordinate 1,084,671 of NW_006408865.1, read as the reverse complement.
CATTGATAGCTCCCATGTATGGCACTATAGGACAAGCACTGGACTTCAAACCACAAGGTTGGCTATGGGTCAGAATGGACTCAACAGAACTTAACAACAGTTGCTAGGAAGGAGACTTGCTAGCGTAGTATGTTACAAATTGGGCTGCTAATCTCAAGGTCAGCAGTTGTAATCCACCAGTTGCTCCACAGGAGAAAGATGAGGTTTTTTGCTCCTGTCAAGATTTATAGTCTCAGAAACCCTTTACATGGTTGCTATAAGTCAGAACCAACTCAATGGCACACAACCACCACCACCACCACCAGTATGCTAGGAATCCTGGTGTGGTGCTTTAGGGTGCGCACTAAGGTGCTAAAAACAAGGTTGGTGGTTCAAACCTACCAGCCACTCCTTGGAAACCCTATACAGGGTTGCTATGAGTCAGAATTGGCTTGATGGCACTTAATGGCAACAACAAGTAGTATTCTAGAGTAAGGCCAGAGGAACAATCAGATCTGAGGGTCAGAGCCTCCTAGAAACATGGCGCTGTCAACATAAAGCCAGCACTGGTCATGGAAATCAACTGGTCAGCATGGCTGTGCTCAGAAAGGACAAGGAAGGCAGTAGAACCAGAATGATACAACTGGTGTCCCTGGGCATGCAGCTAAAGCTAAT
>NW_006408865.1:1064721-1065536 GCF_000296735.1 Chrysochloris asiatica | reverse complement strand
GTTTGGTGGTTATGTGCCGTGGAGTCCGTTCCAAATCATAGCGACCCTGTACAGGGTTTCTGAGGCTGTAAATCTTTACAGGAGCAGAAAGCCTCATCTTTTTCCCACGGAACAGCTTGTAGTTTCAAACTGCTGACCTTGAGGCTCATGCTCACAGTTTAGGAGGCCAGAAGTCTAGATTAAGGGTCCCAGTTCTGAGGGAAGACTTCCTCTCCCTTTGACTCTGTGGAAATGTCCTTGTCTCTTTCCAGCTTCTGTTTCTCTGAGTTCTCCCTCATTTGGCGTGGGCTCTGTCTTCCTCTATCTGTGATTGCTTCTCTGTGCCTAATCTGTTCAATTTTCATCTTGAATGTGATTGGTTTAGGATGCAATCTATACTGATTTGACCTCATTAACATAATAAAGACCGTATTCCCAAATGTGCTGCTAACTGCAAGGTTGGGGATTCAAACCTACCAGCTAGTCTTGGGAAGAAAGATGAATCTGTTTCTGTAAAAATTTACAATCTTGGAAATTTATGGAGAGTTACTATGAGTCAGAGTGATATCCATGGCAGTGATTTTTTTGGTTTATTGTTTGGGAACACAATTCAATCCATAACACCAATTTGAATGAATCAAATGTAGTTCAGGGTTATAAAATGCTAATATGGTTGTTGGTATTGTATCTCTGTACACTGCATGTAGTTTCCAGGGAAGGGCAGAGTTACTGTAAACCTGAAAACCTCTCTCAGACAGAAAGATAAAGAACCCGGGATCCCAGCAGAATGTCCTCACTGCTGTACTAGGGAAGTAAGGAGTTGTATGGAAATATAC
>NW_006408865.1:1050752-1063957 GCF_000296735.1 Chrysochloris asiatica | reverse complement strand
TCTGACTCGATGGCACCTGACAACAACAACATATCAGTCAACACCCTTTTGGGTTTAGAAATCCAACTTAAACCAACTGGGGCAAAAAAAGGGAACTTACTGGAAGATTTATCTGGAAAGGAGGGAGGGGCAGCTGATATTAGGGACCACTGGAACTAGGGACTAGGGACTTGATTGCTACTAGGCCTTTTTTTTTTTTCACTTGCTCAAGTCTGCTTCTGTGTTTTCAGCTTTTTTCTCTTAGACCAACTTTCTCTCCACAGCAGGTGCTATGGATTGAAGTGTGTTCCCTCAAAAGACATGTTGAAACCCTAAGCCCTGTGCCTGTGACTATGACTCTGCTTGAAAATTGGGTGTTTGGAAGTGTTATCAGTTAGGTGAGCATGAGATCAGACATGAGGTCATACTAGGTCCTAACCCTGTATGATAGGTGTTCTTATAAAATAGCTGAAGATGCATGGAGATAGGGAGACAGAGGAAGGATGCCACGTTATACAATCTAAGGAATGCCTAGAGTTATCAGAATTTAGGAGAGATGTATGAACATAGAAGAAAAAGCCTCTGAAGAAATCAGCATAGCTAATTACTTGATTTCTGACTCCCAGCCTCCAGAACTGCGAGACAATATGTAGCTGTTGTTGTTGAGTGCTGTTGAGTTGGTTCTGACCCATAGTGACCCTGTATATGGTTTTGAAGAGCTGCTGGTGAGCTTGTAGTCCATTGTGTTAGCCCACAGTGCCACGCCAGGACTCCAGGAGACAATATAGTTCTGTTTTCATAAGCCACCCACTTTGTGTATTGTGTTACAGCAGCACTGAAAAGCCAGTGCAATGTGACTCCTAGCAGTTTCTGAGTGTCAAATCTCTTTGCTTAATTTTAGTTAGAAAAATCGTACTGAATGACCCTGATTGGTCTGGCTTGAATTTTGAGTTCATCCTTCCACTAATTAACTATGTCTAGCCTAATTAACTATGTTTAACTTGTACCAGCATCTCCTTGGAAACCCTATACATGGTTGCTATGAGTTGGAACCAACTCTATGGCACTTAGCAACAAGAACAGCAACTTGTTGTCAATACTGATTCATGGTGATCTCCTGTCTGTCAGAGCAGAACTGTGCTCCACATAGGTTTTTAGTGACTGAATTTTCTGAGGTGTCAAACTTCCAACCTTTTGGTTAGCAACAAAGTACATTAACCGTTTATACCACCTATGGATTCCTAACTATTTCTAAAGACAAAACATAATCTACTGCCATTGAGTTGATACTGCCTCACAATAACCCAAGGGACAGAGTAGAGCTGCTCCTTAAGGCTTGTGGGACTGTTCATCTTTATGGGAGCAGACAACCTCATCTTTCTTTATATAGTGGCTGGTGGATTTGAACCATCAACCTTGTGGTTAGCCATCCAGTGTTTACCCATTGTGCTACCAGGGCAGATTTCCCCACTAGAGTCAGATGGTAGTTCAACAACAAACCAAAATGATAGATAACACTCCATGTACTAGTTATCTATGTAACATAATAAATTAGCCCCAAATTTAGTAGTTTAAAATAAGAGGAAACATTTACGATCTCACATAGTATCTGGGGTTAGAACTTTAGAAGTGGCTTAGCTGGATGTTTTGACTCAGGATCTCTCATGAGGCTGCAGTCAAACTGTTGGTTAGGCTCTGTAGGCATCTGTAGATCATTTGAGGCTGGAGAGCCCACTTTTAAGATGACTCACTCACTTGGTACTCAGTTTCTCTCATGAAGCTTGCTCCACAGGCAACTTGAGTATCTTCATGACAGTGGCTAGCTTCGCACAAGTGACCACAAGATGCAATGTCTTTTATAGTCTAGTGCTGAATATTTGTTGTTGTTAGGTGCCATTGAGCTGGTACCAACCCATAGTGACCCCTTATCACAGCAGAATGAAACACTGCCTGATCCTGGGCCAACATCACAACTGTTGTCACGCTTGAGTCCATCAATGCTGCCACTTGGCCAATCCACCTCTCTGAGGTCTTTCTCTTATTTTCTGACCCTCCACCTTACCAAACATGATATCCTTCTCCAGTGACTGGTCCCTCCTGACAATATGTCTGAAGTATAAAAGACAAAATTTGGCCATCCTGGCCTCCAAGGAGCATTCTGGCTGCACTTCTTCCAAAACAGATCTATTGGTTCTTTTTGCAGCCATGGCACTTTCAATATTCTCTTCCAACTCCATAACTCAAAAACATCAATTCTTCTACGGTCTTCCTTATTCACTGTTGAGCTTTCACATGCATATGAGATTACTGAAAATGCCATGGCTTGGGTCAGGTGCACCTTCGTCCTCAAGCTGACATCTTTGCTCTTCAACACTTGAAAAAGGTCTTGTGTAGCAGACTTGCCTAATGCAATACGTCGTTTGATTTCTTGACTGCTGCTTCCGTGAGTGTTGATAGTTGATTTAAGAAGAATGAAGTCCTTGACCACTTCAACCTTTTTTTCCATTGATAAGAAAGTTGTTTATTGGTCCAGTGTTGATGATTTTTTTTTTCTTTACATAGAGATGTAATCCATACCGATGGCTGTGCTCTTTGATCTTCGTCAGTGCTGAATACTACATATCATCATTTCCGCAATATTGTTTTCATCATACAGGTCAGCCAGGATGTGATTCCCAGGAGGTGAGAATCATTGGAGACCATTTTGGGGGCTATCTTGGAGGCTGACTACTTTGTTCCTCAAAATGCATCCTATAGAATGGAGATGCTAGTTTGAGAAAGAACTGTTAAACCAATTTAAACTGGTTTATTTCCTGCAGCATTTCCTACTTAGAAAGAGGCCTTGTGATGTGTGTGTGGGTAAGTGTTTGTCTGCTAACTGAAAGGTTGTCAGTGGCAACCTCCTTCCATAAAGATTTGCCATATGGAAAATACACTGGGGCAGTTCTACCCTGTCCTACAGGATCACTGCATCAGAATCGACTTGATGACAATGGATTATTATTTTATTTTTGAGGCCCAATTTGAATTCCTGTAAGGGAGATAGAGTAAATAACAGTAACAAGACTTTTTTTCTCATTTGCTCACATTTCTCCCCTCTCTCCATTCCCTTTCTTTCCCAAAATCACATCAGATATGCTTACCAAAAGCATATCAGAATGCTGCCTGTCTCTTGCTAAAAATGTCATTTGGAGTTGGTCATTCCTCACTCCCTAACGTTTCTGTTAATTTGAGTAATGTACATCATGAAAATCTAGGCAATATTAAAAACTTCCTCAGAGCTAACCACCACCTCACAAAACAAAACAGTGAGTTTTGTTTTGTGAGGTGGTGGTTAGCTCTGAGGAAGTTCTTCAAAAGTAGTTCTACAAAGCTGCCACTGTATTGGCAGTGTTGTTGGGTGATGCTAAGGCATATAGTGAGAAATGCTGTTTTAAATCAGCAGTCACTCATCTGTACAAGTTGGGGTTTCTTCTTTAAGATGTAATTTGGGCAGAAACATGAGGCACAGGCTAGTAAAATCTCATACTGAGTTTTTGCCAACAAATACCTTTCACTTTGGGGACCTTTCCCACTTCTTGTCTAAGTGTCTAAGTGTTTTTATTTATTTATTTTTGTCATTTCCTTTGTTTTGGCTATTTGCCATGGCAACAATCCAATTTTTGAAAAGTGTTTTATCACATTTCAATGAGCTGGCTACAGCATCTTGAATTATTTAACTCAGTGTAAAGTCTGAGGTGATAGGTATGTGAATGCTGCTACAGCATATGTGCTGATTGAGATGTTGGTTCCAAGCAGATCATCTGCTCTTATGCATCTTTTATAATATTTTGTGTTGAGCAAAATACACTACTTGGTCTCCACCATCTGATAATTTTTCATTTAGGAAAGTTTCCCCTCTTACTATTATTTTTTGATGATGATAACGTTCAATATTTTGGAGTGGAAAAGCATCTAAATTAAAAATAAGAGTGATAAATAAAGTTCTTTCCTGAGTTTTCAAATTTCCACTATACAGTGCATGCTTTTTGGAAAATGCTGATGTCTGTGCATTTAGAATAGTAAGGCCTTCTGAATATTCTCATGGAAAAATCCAAAAGTATTTGACCCGTGGTTCACATGGAAGACTGTTAAGAAAAAAAAAAAGTCTCCTCTCCATCTTCCTTCTCTGGACTGAAAATTTGGGCTTACTCTTGCTTCTGTTTACAGTGCTCTTTGACATTCTACAGTTCAGTACAAGATGGTATTTTGTAACATCCTGAATTACCTAATTTTTAAAAACAACTTCATACGTATGCAAAAGTTGGACAGTGAATAAAGACCATAGAAGAATTGATGCATTTGAGTTATGGTGTTGGAGGAGAATATAGAAAGCATCATGCGCTGCCAAAAGAACTAACAGATAAGTATGGAAGAAGTGCAGCCAGAGTGCTCCCTGGAAGCCAGGATGGCCAGACTTTGACTCTCATACTTTGGACACATTGTCAGAAGGACTGGTCCTTGGAAAAAGATATCATGTTGGGTAAAATGGAGGGCTGGAGAAAAAGAGGAAGACCCCCAGCAAGATGGATTGGCACAGTGACAGCAGTGATGGGCTCAAATGTGGCAACGATTGTGAAGTTGGTCCAGGACTGGGCAGTATTTCGTTCTGTGGTACATAGAGTCGCTATGAGTTGGTACTGACTCGATGGAATCTAACAACAACAACAACAAGCATTACCTAATGGCTTCTTTTAACGTGAGAATCCACCTTAAGTTCCTTTAGTTGTCTGTGTGGAGAGAAGACATAATAAACTCCCAAACACAGTTCTGTAGAGACCTGTAAATGCACAAATATTGATTTCAGAAAATATCGAACCATGGAGTAAGCTTGTGTAAATCTACTTTCTTGAAATAGCACTTGAAACCATCTATTACTGGTAACATTTCCTGAGCTTTCGAAACCAGAGATTGAACTCTATCTAGGGCACCAACTTCTCCGGGATTCACCAACATATGCATTGGATCAAATGTATTAAAGGAAGTGCAAACTATTGACAGTGAAATTGGCTGCTTTTGAAACTAGAGGAGTGAAGAAAAATCAAAGACTCAAGACAACAATTAGTCCAAAGGACTAGTGGACCATGTGAGCCACAGCCTCCACTAACCTGAGACAAGAAGAACTAGATGGTGCCCAGCTACCACTATAACCACTCTGAATGGGATCATGTTAGAAGGTTCTGGACAGAGTGGAGAAAAACGTAGAACAAAAATCATAAACATGTCCAGACCTAGTAGTTTGATAGAGCCTGGTTGGAGATACCCTTTAAGCCCGGAACTAGAATCCCCCTAGTGAACACTTTCAGCCAAACGACAGACAGGCCTATGAAGCGTAACAGTAACATCCTTGAGGAATGTACTCCTCAGAACAACCAACCAAATGCTCCCTTAAAATATAAAATAAAACTATGTAGAGCCCAAGGTCTCCCAAGTGTCTTTGCAAACCTCAAGCAGGATTCAAGTGACATGAGGATAAACTTAAAACAAAATCATTCCTCTTAAATGAATGATTCATTAATAATTTTTTCATAATCATTAATCAACATCACAAAATACCCATTGTTTACTGACTTAAGTGGAATCCTGGTGTGACTCTGTAGGATAAGCACTGGGCTGCCTATTGAAAGGCAGCTGCTCCTGGAAAACCCTATACAGGGTTGCTGTGAGTTAGAAGCGACTTGATGGCGCTTAACAACAACAACTGATTTTAAAGTATTGTATTAAATTTACAAGGTATATAAAGTTTGTGATTTCACAGCTGTTCCTGTAGACTTGTTAAATGCCAGTGAATCAGTTTCAACTCATAGTGACCCTGTATAGGGTTTCTGAGGAGCTGATGGTGGGTTTGAAACTCTGGCCTTGTGGCTAGCAGTCTAGTGCTTATCCTACAGTGCCACACCAGGATTCAGGTGTCATGAGCATAAACTTAAAAAAAGAAATCATTCATTTTAAATGAATGATTTATTAATAATAACTTTTTCATAATCATTAACCAGCATCACAAAATGCCCATTGTTTACTGACTTAAATGGAGTTCTGGTGTGGCTCTGTAGGATAAACACTGGGCTGCTAACTGAAAGTCAGTAGCACAAACCTACCAGACTTCTTGTTGCTGTTAGGTGCCATTGAGTCAGCTCTGATTCATAATGACCCTATTCACAGAATGAAACCTTCCCGGTCTGGTGCCATCCTTACAATTATTGTTATGCTTCAGCCCATTGCGGCTGTCATGGTGCTTAGTCATTTGTTGGGAGTCTTCCTCCTTTTCATGGAGCATCCACTTTACCAAGCATAATGCTCTTCTCCAGGGACTGGTCATTCCTGATAACATGTCCAGTGTATGAGAGATAATGTTTTGCTATCCTGGTTTCTAAGGAGCATTCTGGCTGTACTTTTCCCAACACCAGATTTGTTTTCTCCCTTGGCAGTCCATTGTTGTTGTTGTTGTTAGGTGCCATTGAGTTGGTACTGACTTCATAGTGACCCTTTGCACAACAGAATGAAACACTGCCCAGTACTAGGCCAACCTCATAATTGTTGCCACACTTGAGCCCATTGATGCTGCCACTTTGACAATTCATCTCAATGGAGGTCTTCCTCTTTTTCTCTGACCCTTCACATTACCAAATATGATATCCTTCTCCAGTGACTGGTCCCTCCTGACAATATGTCTGAAGTATGAGAGACGAAGTCTGGCCATCCTGGCCTCCAAGGAGCACTCTGGCTGTACTTCTTCCAACACAAATCTGTGTTCTTTTGGAAGCCCATGGTAATTTCAATATTCTTCCCCAACACCATAACTCAAATGCATCAATTCTTCTATGGTCTTCCTTATTCACTGTCCAGCTTTCGCATGCGTATGAGGTTATTGAAAATACTATGGCTTGGGTCAGTCATACCTTAGTCCTCAAGCTGACATCTTTGCTCTTTAACAAGGTCTTGTGCAGCATATTTGCCTAATGCAATACATAGTTTGATTTCTTGACAATATGTCCAAAGTATGAAAGATGAAGTTTGGCCATCCTGGCTTCCAAGTAACGCTCTGCTGCACTTCTTCCAAAATGGATCTATTGGTTCTTTTGGCAGCCCATGGTACTTTCAACATTCTCCTCCAACACCACAACTCAAAAGCATTAATTCTTCTACAGTCTTCCTTATTCACTGTCCAACTTTCACACCTAAGAGGCTATTAAAAATACCATGGCTTGGGTCAGGCTTACCTTTGCTCTTGAACACTTTAAAGAGGTTTTGTGCAGCAAATTTGCTTAATGCAATACGTTGTTTGATTTCTTGACTGCTGCTTCCAGGATTGTTGATCTGAACAAAATGACATCTTTGAAATTTCAATCTTTTCTTCATTTATTATGATGCTATTTATTTTTTCTTTTGGAGTCCTGGTGTGGTGCTGTGGGTTATTGTGCCAGACTGCAAAGCCATTTGAACTGCAAGGTCGGTGGTTCAAGCTTACAAGCTGATCCTCATAAACCCTATACAGAGTCTCTATGGGACGGAATTGACTCGATGGCACTTAACAACAGCAACATTTATTGGTCCAGTGGTGAGGATTTTTTTTTTTTTTTTAACATTGAGGTGCAATCTGTACTGAAGACTGTCTTTGACCTTCACCAATAATTACTTTAAGTCTTCTTTGCTTTCAACAAGCAAGGTAGTGTCATCTGAATACAGATTGCTAATGAGTTGTCCTCCAATCCTGATGCCATGTTCTTCTTCATATGAACCAGCTTCTCAGATTATTTGCTCAGCATACAGATTGAATCAGTAGGGTGAAAGAATATAACCTGGGCACACACCTTTCTTGATTTTAAACCATTCCGTGTCCCTTTGTGCTGTTTGAGTGACTGCCTCTTGCTTTATGTACAGTTTCCTCCTCAGGAGTAGAATTACATGTTGTGGAATATCCACATATTCTCGCAATGTTATCCTTAGCTTGTCCTGATCCACACATGAAAATAGCCTTTGCATAGTCAATAAAGCACAGGTAAACATCTTTCTAGTGTTCTCTGCTTTCAGCTAACCTTTGCCTGACATCTGCAGTGTTATCTCTTGTTCCATGTCCTCTTCTGAATCGGGCTTGAATTTCTGGCAGTTCTCTGTGCTGTTGCAGCTGTTTTTGAACTATCTTCAGCAAAACTTTACTTGCATGTAATATTATTGATATCATGTGATGGTTTTCACATTCATTTTGGTCACCTCTCTTTGAATGGGCTCAAATATCTATCTCTTCCAATATGTTGGCCAGGCATATGTCTTCCAAATACCATGGCATAAATAGATGAACAAGTGCCTCTAGTGCTGTATCAGTTTGCTGAAAGATTTCAATTTCTATTCTGTCAGTTCCTGAAAACTTGTTTTTCAACAATGCCTTTAGCACATCTTGGACTTCTTCCTTCAGTACCACTGATTCTGAATCATATGATACCTCTTGAAGTGGTTGAACAGCGATTATTTCTTTTTTGTATCACGACTCTGCATATTCCTTCCATCTTATTTTGATGCTTTCTGCATTAATCAATATTTTGCCCATGGAATCTTTAAATATTGCAAGTCAAGTCTTGAGTTTTTTCTTCAGTTCCCTCAGCTTGAGAAATGCTGAAAGTGTTCTTCCCTTTTGGTTTTCTTGGTTTTCTAACTCCAGGTCTTTGCACATTTCATTTTAATATTTGACTTTGTCTTCTTGAACTGACCTTTGAAATGTTCTCTTTAGCTCTTTTCTTCCATTTCCTTTAGCATCTCTACACTGGAGAGCAAGTTGTAGAGTCTCTTCTAACATCCATTTTTGTCTTTTCTTTCTTTCCTGTCTTTTAATGACCTTTTGCTTTCTTCCTGTATGATATTCTTGATGTCTTCTCACAGCTCTTCTGGTCTTCCATCATTAGTGTGTAATGCATCAAATTTGTTCTTTAGGTGGTCTCTGTATTTAGGTGGGATATGTTCAAGGTCAAACTTTGGCTCTCATGACTTGTTTTCTCTTTTTTTAAGTTTGAACTTACATATGAGCAATTGACTCAGAAGTAGTCTGCCTTTCCTTCCTAGTCTATTTCATTCTGGAAGCTCAGCTGAAACCAGTCCACCATGGATGACCTTGCTGGTATTGAAAATATTGATGGCATATCTTTCAGCATCACAGTAACAAGCAAGCAGCCACCACAGTATGCCAAACTGACAGACAAGTGGTGGGAGTGTTAGGTTAGTATTCCCCAAATTTATTTAGGAGCAACATGTGTACTGATTTAAAAAACTTGGTTAAGTAAATCATCACATAGAAGGTAAAAAGATACTGCAAACATGGTGTCATTGAAACATGGATGATGGCCAGTTTGAAAAATATTGCTGTTTGTGACCTACAGTCTCTCCTTTAACCTAGAAGGATCTGTAGGAGATCTGGGTCAATTTTATCTTTGACAAAATCAACTCAGTACCTTTCAGTATAGATATGGATGGTTGGTGGTTATGTGCAGTGGAGTCGGTTCTGACTCATAGCGACCCTGCATTGGGTTTCCAAGGCTATAAATCTTTACAGGAGCAGAAAGCCTCATCTTTCTCCCATGGAACTGCTGGTAATTTCGAACTGCTGTCTGTGAGGTTAGCAGCCCAATTCGTAACCACTATGCTACCAGAGCTTCTTATGAATATGGATAACATCCTCAAAAAGCACATCTTCCTCAACAGTGAAACAGGGATGGTAATAGATATCTCACAGAACTGAAGTGCAGATGCTGTGTTCCTTTTTCCTCAATATTGAAATACTGGGGGCTTAGTTATCTCAGCCAACTTTGCTGAATGTAGGGGTGGGGAGTTCCTGGCCTCTGAGTAGATGTACTAAAAACACGTGTTTGTAACCTATGCTCTTGAATGTAAATTGCACTAAAGCATAGGGACTTATGCAAATAGTCTTTCATGAATCACAGCTGAAGTCAATGGTCTGTAATATCTTGGTCTTATGATGCATTTTATGAATTAGCATGACCTTTATTTTGCTCTTTTTAATCCTGTCACCTTGAAGCTCATAAAAGCAAGGAAATGAGCTCTGGATTTAATTAGACTTAGATTTAGGAAAGCAAACACAGTTTTAAAAGTTCAGAGAAACTTACTCAATTTGGTGTTGGACTTTGGAGACACTCTAGGAATGTTTATTAAGCAGATGACTTGTGAGCATGTAGAAGAGAATGCTGTGTTGCTCAGAATTGCTGGATCTGGTATTATTTTGGTAGACTAAGCACTTGGTTGGCCTGGATCAACAAGGTGAAAAACCTGTTGCTATTGAGTCTGTTCCAATTCAGAGTGTCCCTATCGGACAGAATAGAATGGCTTCATAACATTTCCAAGGTTGAAATCTTTTACAGAAGCAGACTGCCTTGTTTTCCTTCTGAGGAGAAGTGTGTAGGTTCAAATGGCTGACCTTTTTGTTAGACATCCAATGCTTAACAACTGCACCACCAGGGTTCCTTTAACAAGGAGAAAATGAGTGTGAATGAAACTAACACTGATTTGCTTATGGGTAGGCACTGTGTTGAATGTTATACCATTTAATCAGCCCTGAAACCCCTATTAAAATTCTTGCTGTACAGATGAGAGACATTAAGTAACTTGTATCTGATCATGTAACTAAAGGTAAAGTAACTTGCTCATGATTACCAAATAAGGATTTGAATTTAGGGAGTCTGCCTCTGGTCCTTGCTCTCTTAACCTCCATATTTCCTGTGTAAAGACTTGTTAACTGCTATTGGGTTAGCTTCTGATTCATGGCAACCCCATGCACAATGTGATGGAACAGTTTTGATTGGTTGATTTCTTTGAAGTAGATCACCAGGCCTTTGTTAGTCTGGAAGCTCCACTGAAACTTGTTCAGCTTCATAGCAACAAGCCAGCCTCTAGTGATTGACACGGAACAACTGTGTTTGAAGTGCATTGGTGGAGAATTGAATCTGGGTGTTTTGTGTGTTGTTGTATGTCATGGAGTCATGGTGATCCTGTATTGGGTTTCTGAGACTATAAATCTTCATCAGAAAGCCTCGTCTTTCTCCCACAGAGTGAGTAGTGGATATGAACTGCCAACCCAAAGGTTAACAGTACTATGTGTAACCCATTATGTTACCAGGGCTCAGACTGTCTTGGATAGAAATCAAGAATTCTAACACTGACAGAAAAAAACCCACTGTTTCTGCAGGATAACGCAGCAAGGTCGGTTTGAACCACAAGGTCAGTGGTTCAAATTCACCAGCTGCTTCTCATAAATCTTATATTGGATCACTATGGGTCAGAACTGACTTAATGACATTAACAACAACAAAAACATTGAATTGATTCTGACTAATAGTGACCCAATATAGCATTTCGGATACTGTAAATCTTTATCGGAACAGACAGCCTTCTCTTTCTCCCAGGGAGCAGCTGGTGGGTTTGAATCACCACTCTCTCAGTTAGCAGCTCAATGTCTAGGCCACAGTGTCACCAGGGTTCCTTCAGTAAAGGAAAGAACACCCCTAAATGGTGCAAGAGTAAGAACTTGATCTGTGGAATCGGGCAAGCCTGTCTAAAACCCTTGTTCCGTCACTTAGCAGCAATTTGACCTCAGGCAAGCTACTTAAACTCTGTGAATCTCAGGTTTCCCACCTGTAAGACAGGTGGGTGCAGTAACATAAACCTTTTAGCATTCATGTGAGGGCTAAATAGGATAATGTATAGTCAAACTTGTGAGAACTGGAACTCAAGGGTACTGCCTTGTTTCTCTGGATCTTGCAAATTTTCTGTCTTTGATAGAGTGCAGTCTTACCATTTTTCTTTTGCTCATATTAGTGGAAAATATTTGAGTTTTCCTTCTCTGAAAGGATTTTGCCTTACACAGTTTCTGACGTTTGCAGGTTTTACAGTATATCTATTGTCTAGTATGGTGTTCTGGGTTAATGCCCTGGACAGCAAGGCTGGTTTGAACTGCAAGGTTGGTGGTTCAAGCTCACCAGGCGCTCCTTGGAAACCTTATACAGGGTCACTATGAGTCGGAACCAACTCTATGGCACTGAACAATAACAAGAAATACAAAGTTGGGAATATGAGAAGCACTGTATCAAGTGTTTTGCCTGAGGTATCATTCTGAATACCCTTTGAAGTTGTTAAGTACCATTGTTACAGCAGTTTTAGATTCAAGAGTGTTAGAGCAGCTCTAGGTCCAAGAGTGTCACAGCAGCCCTGGGTGCGAGAGTGTCACAACAGCTCTAGGCCCGTCGTCAAAGACATCGAGGCCACTTGGAGAGGTGAAGCAGAGTTTCAGATTTTATTAAGTTGACTGGTTCAGAGGATCTAGCTTCTCTAGATTCTGAGCACCAAATGCAGGACAATGCAGACATATGGGGCCAGAATTGGGGAGGGGTTGGTTAGGTTGTGAACCTGCTTGAAGACAGGAGGGAAACCAGAGGATAGGTTCCATTCAGTAACCTGATTAACATTCTAGTTTGTCTCCTGGGCAGAGAGGATTGGTCCCACTCAATAACCTGATTGCCATTTTAGTTTGTCTTCTGGGTGGAGAGGATTGATCCCATTCAGTAACCTGATTAACATTCTAGTTTGTCTCCTGGGTGGAGAGGATTGGTCCCACTCAGTAACCTGATTAACATTCTAGTTTGTCTCCTGGGTGGAGAGGGCAGTGAAGGTTTTTGTTTTTTGTTTTGGCAGTGAATGTTTTTGCCTTTTCCTCTTCAACATCAAGTCGGTTCAGATAACTCCAAGGAGTTTGAACTGCTGACCTTGTGGTTCACAGTCTAGTGCTGATCCTAAAGTGCATACATCATTATTTACCTCTGTCCCACTTAGCTCATGCAAACCTGCCTATTTGTTCTCCCATCTGCTTTGTTTTTCCATTCCCTTCCCCCTTCTTGTATAATGCCCCCCTCCCTAGCACCCAAACTATCCTATATCTATTCCTTGTCCTGTGCTCCACCTTCCCCTCCCTCCCCTCACCCCACACCCACATCCCAGCAACCAGCAAAGAATCCCTCCCATCCCTTTTATTATAGGTTCTTTTTCTTAGTCTTTTACAGTAATGGTCCTATGCAGTATTTCTCCTTTTGTGACTGACTAATTTCACTCAACATAATGTCCTCAGGGTTCATCCATGTTATACGGTGGCTTGCAGCTTCCTTGTTATTCTTCAAGGTAGCATAATATTCCAT
>NW_006408865.1:1047278-1049777 GCF_000296735.1 Chrysochloris asiatica | reverse complement strand
TTCACATTTAGGTCTTTAATCCATGTTGAGTTGGTTTTTGTATAAGGCATGAGGTGAAGGTCTTGTTTCAATCTTTTGCATATCGCTTTCCAGTTCTCCCAGCAACATCTGTTGAAGAGACTATCACCTCCCCATGTGATATACATTAGATATTTTGTCAAAACCAGTTGGCTGTATGTAGATGCATTAATTTCTGGATTCTCGATTCTGTTCTATTGATCTATGTATCTTTCATTGTACCAATACCAAGCTGTTTTGACCACGATAGCCGTGTAGTAAATTATGAAGTCGGGGAGTGAGAGGCCTCCAACCTTATTCTTCTTTTTAAGCAGTGCTTTGCTTATTTGGGGTCACTTTCCTTTGCATATAAAGTTTGTAATTGTTTTTTCCATCTCTTTGAAGAATATTGTTGGATCTGTATTGGGATTGCATTATATGTGTAAATTGCTTTGGGCAGTATTGACATTTTCACAATGTTAAGTCTTCCTATCCAGGAACATGGTACATTCTCCCATTTTTGTGGGTCTCTTTTGGTTTCTTATATTAGTGTTTTGTAATTTTCTTTGTATAAGTCCTTTGTTTCTCTGGTTACATTTATTCCTAGATGTTTTATCCTTTGGGTGGCTATTGTAAATGGTAAGGCCATGATATTTTTAATTGTCCCATATGCATGTGAAAGCTGGACAATGAATAAGGAAGTATGAAGAAGAGTTAGTGCCTTTGAATTATGGTGTTGGTGAAGAATTTTGTTCCAAGAACTTCCAAAAGAAGAAGAACAACAAAAAACTGTCTTGAAAGTACAGCCAGAATTCTCCTTATAAGTGAGGCTGGTGAGACTTTGTCTTGTGTACTTTGAATCCGTCCCTGCAGAAGGACATCATGCTTGCTAAAGTGGAGGGTCAATGAAAATGAGTAAGAACTTCAATGAAATGGACTGACACAGTGGCTGCAATAATGGACTCAAACACAGCAACTGTAGTGAAGATGGAACAGAACTGTGTTTTGTTCTGTTATACAGAGGGTTGCTATAAGTTTGAACCAACTTGATGGCACCTAACAACAACATACGTATTATCACTCCTACTTACAGGTAAAAGATTACATTGCTTGCTCAATAGGAGGGGGAGCATTCAAAAAGTTTGTGGATAAATGATATTAAAAGATAATGGTATGTTAAAGTTCAAGAGTCACTGTCGTAGTCATGAGAAAAAGGAGAGTCCTCATCTTGTAGGTACTCTGAAAAGAGAAGCCAGGATGTTTTTTATGGAGTAATGTAGGGATTCTCCAGTTCAACATAGGCATCAAGTGACCCGTGTTTCTAAATCTTTTAGGTAGTGATTTTCAAACTGTCTTAGACAGCACTCAAAGACCCCACGGGAGGTTAGGAAGACACTGAGTGGATGGGCTTCATAACTTTGTTTTCTTCCCATTCACTAGAATAACTTCATTTTATCAAAGATTTTGAGGTGCTAAAATTGTATTTGTTCTGCCTTATGGGTTTCTAAGCATCTCTGTTGGGATTTCAATCACACCTTTCCCTCTTACTTGCAACTCTCAAACTATATGAGAAGTGAATTAGTAGACAGATGGAGATTTAAAAAAGCTTTATTATTGGTAAAGCTCAACTGAGGACTGCAGCTTGCATTTATGGCAATAACTAGGCTTCTTAATATCATCCCTTCAAGTCTTAAGTTTGGGGCTACTCACCCAATATTTACCCTGATATTTCCCTTTCCTCTTTTATTACTTTCTATCTGTTGGGTCACTTCTCTTTGGAATTGGCACAAATATGGATCTCTTCAAGTCAGTTGGTCAGGTAGCTGTCTTCCAAATTTCTTGGTATAGATGAGTGAGTGTCTCTCATGTTACATCAGTTTGTTGAAAGATTACAATTTGTTTTCCATCAATTCCCAGTGCCTTGTTCTTTGCCAATGCCTTCCATGTACCTTAAACTTCTTCCTTCAGCATCATTGGCTCTTGATTATATGCTACCTCTTGAAATAGTTGACCAACAATCATTTCTTTTTGGTATATTGACTCTATATATTCTAACTACCTTCTCTCTTTTTAAAAAGTTTTTATTGTGAACTGAGTGATAGTATACATGGGCGAACATCAGTTTATCAGTTTAATACTCATCCTATCATATTTCGTTTCATTGCAATGATGACAATTTCTTCCATGCGTCATCATTCAGCAGTATTTGCTTCTATACAATCATTCAAACAACCAAAGGGCATATCCTGCAAGCCTGCTCCCCCAATCCCTGCCAGCACACAACCCCTCTCCCTCTATGAGTCTAGAGTTCTCAGTGGCTCCATCTTTCCTTGTCATCATTTCTGCCTCCATCTCTAGTATCGCAACTTCACTGGATAGGGTCCCATACTCTGCTCCTGCTCTTCTCCATTGATGGTCCCAGGGTCCTACATTTCTGGACTGTAAGATCAACCACTCTCCTCTTTTTGCTACAAACCTTCTACCTTTACAGTTATGACTATC
>NW_006408865.1:1040991-1047044 GCF_000296735.1 Chrysochloris asiatica | reverse complement strand
TTCAGTGGGGATTCTACCTTCCCCCACCCACTCTGAAACTAAAATCCCTCTTGCAAACTTGTAAGCCAGTCACTTCGTGCTTTTCCAGCCCTCCCCATTTTAGGTAGTCAATGTCAAAGTTGCCCATTCCTATCAACCAACAGAGGGTTGGGAATGATCCTTGCTGTGAAGATTTCTTCCCTCTTCTAATCTTTTTCTTCTGATGCTTTCTGCATCATTCAATATTTTATCCATAAAGTACTCAAGTCAAAGCTTGTATTTTTTCCTCAGTTCTTTCAGCTTGAGAAATGCTGAGCATGTTCTTCCATCTTGATTTTCTAAATCCAGGTCTTTGTAAACTGGATTCAGATGAGGTTGTGGAATGAGGGATATCATTGCTGACATAAGATGTATCTTGGCTAAAAGTAGAAAACATCAGAAAGATGTTTACCTGTGCTTTATTGGCTATGCAAAGGCTTTCGATTGTGTGGATCATGACAAGCTATGGACAACATTACGAAGTATGAGTATTCCTGAACACTTAATTGTGCTCATGAGGAACTTGTACATAGACCAAGAGGCAGTTGTTCAAACAAAACAAAGGAACACTGAATGGTTTATAATTAGGAAAGGTGTGCTGCAAGGTTGTATTCTTTCTCCATATTTATTCAATCTGTATGCTGAGCAAATAATCTGAGAAACTGGATTAGATGAAGAAAAACATGGCATGAGGTTTGGAGGAAGACTAATTAATAACCTGCAATTTGCAGATGATACAACCTTGCTTGTTGAAAGTAGAGAACGTACAAAAATCCTCACCACTGGGCAATAACTAACATCATGATAAATAGAGAAGAGATTGAAGTTAAGTACTTCATTTTGTGGGGATCAAACAACATTTATGGAAGCAGCAATTAAGGAATCAAACAAGTTGCATGAGGCAAATCTGCTGCACAAGAAGTCTTTAAAGAGTTCAAGAGAAAAGATGTCAGTTTGAAGACTAAGATGCGCCTGACCCAAATCATGGTATTTTCAATAACTTCATATGCATATGAAAGTTTGACAGTGAATAAGGAAGACTGTAGAAGAGTTAATACATTTAACTTATGGTGTTGGAGGAGAATACTGAAAGTACCATGGATTGCTAGAAGAACAAACAAATCTGTGTTGGAAGAGGTACATCCATAATGGTCCTTGGAAGCTAGGATGGCCAGACTGTGTTTCTCATACTTTGGACATATTATCAGTAAGGACCACAGCCTTTAGAAGGATATCATGTTTGGTAAAGTGGAGGGTCAGAGAAAAAGAGAAAGACCTCCAATGAGATAGATTGGCCAAGTGGCAGCAGCAATGGGCTCAAGTGTAGAAACAATTGTGAGGTTGGTACAGGACCAGGCAGTGTTTTGTTCTTTTGTTCATAGGGTCACTATGAGTCAGTCCTGTCTTGATGGCACCTAACAACAACAATTTCTGGTATGGTGACTTCCCTTGGGGAAGATGAAGGAAGTCTTCAATTTCTGTAGCTAATCCTTTCTTCTTGAGACCACATTCTTAATAACAACCACAGTGTCCTTGGTTTTGTTGTTAAGTGCCATTAAGTGGGTTCTGAGTCATAGAAACCTTATGTACAACAGAACAAAACACAGCCTGGTCCTGCCCTTTCCTCACTATCATTACATTTGAGCCCATTGTTGCTGGCACTGTATCAATCCATCTTGTTGGGGGAGTCGCCACCAACTCGATGGTACTTAACAATAAAGTGATCCTCCACTTTAAGAAGCATGATGTCCTTCTCCAGAGACTGATTCCTCCTGATTGCATGTCCAAAGTATGAGGCTATCTTATTTGGATAATTCCTTTGGACATTCTGTTATGTCCTATTATATCCACAAGTGGAAAGTTTATGTTTTTCATCAGAAGTTTCTGAAATGGGACAGAAGAGGAACAAGAATTAAATTGTAACAAAGCTGGTCTGTACCCTTGGCTGAAAATGAATCCCCATTCTATTTCTCATTTCAATTAATGCGCTGTGGTGCTGTGGGTTAATGCACTGGACTGTAAAGTCGGTTTGAACGGTAAGGTTGACAGTTCAAGCTCACCAGCTGCTCCTGGGAAACCCTTAGAAATGGCACTTAACAACAACAACAAATGGTTGCCCTGAGCCCTGGTGATGCTGTAGGATAAGCACTGGATTGCTCACCAAAAAGTTGGTAGTTCAAACCCACCAGCTACTCCAAGGGAGAAAGATGAGATATTTTGCTCCTTTAAAGATTTACAGCCTCAGAAACCCTATACAGGGTCACTATGAGTTGGAATCAACTTGATGGAAGTGGGTTTTTTGTTGTTGTTGTTGTTATTGTACAACCAGAATACTCCTTGGAAGCAGAATGGCCAGACGTTGGCTCTCATACTTCAGACATATTGTCAGGAGGGACCAGTCCCTGGAGAAGGATAATATATTTGGCAAAGTGGAGGTTTGGAGAAAACAAGGAAGACCCCCAAGGAGATGGGTTGGCACTGTGGCAGCAGCAATGGGCTCAAATATAGCAGTGATTGTGAGGTTGGCCTAGGACTGGGCAGTGTTTCATATAGGGTTGCTATGAGTTGGTACCGATTCGATGGTACCTAACAATAACAACAACAACAACAGCCTTGGTGATGCAGTGGTTATAGTGCTCATCTCTTTACTAAAAGTTCAGCAGTTTGAACTTACCAGCAGCTTTGTGGGTGAAAGATGTGGCAGTCTGCTTCTCTAAAAATTTATAGCTTTGGAAACCCTGTGGGGCAGTGTTACTTTGTGCTATAGGGTCTCTGACTCAGAACTGACTCCATGGCAGGGGGCTTTGTCTTAAAATTTTTTTGTATGTTAGCTCATTTTAGAATATCAGAGATCAAGCCGTGAGCTCAGATGAAAACATAAAAGTACTTTAAATAATACATCAGCAGTATAAAAAGTTAAGTTTTGAATAATATGAATCTTACCTGTCCTGGTGTGGCACTGTAGCCTAAGCACTGAACTACTAAGCATAGGTTCAAACCCACTAGCTGCTCCTCAGAAACCCTGTACAGGTCATTATGAGTCAGAACTGACTCCATGGCACTTAACAACACCACCACCTATTGAGTTCCCAGGAAGAAATCAAACCCCACTAATAAAACATTTCCCCCCTTATCAAGTCTAAAGAAATTAGAGTTCTAACCAGCCTTTCATCTGCCCAGTCTCAGAGGAGCTCAGTCAGACAGTGGGTGGAGACAGGTTCTTCAGTAGCATTAACTTGGACTGTCTTCCACTGGAACACAACCTCCACTGGTGAGTTATTGCACTGCTAACTATAACATTTTTCACATAAAACACATCATGTGAACAACATGCACATGGACGTACATGCTGGTGCAACAGGAAACTGAAACATGAGGGGGTTGTGTGGTTTTTAGAAACTATAACACACATGTTATTGTATAAAAATAAAAAATATAAAAATACATGTTAAAGTGCAAGAGTTATTACTGTATTCCTGAAAATAAGGAGAGTCCTCTTTTGGTGGATACTCTGAAAGGAGAGGTCATGTCACCAAGATAGGACTTTACTTTTCTGCTGCCTTTGAAATTAGTCCTTAGTTTGTGACTTGTATTAGCCAATAAGGTATGAGTGGAAGTGACGTATATTACTTCCTGGCAGAGAACTTAGGAGCCAGTGTGTACTTGGCTAGGTCCTCTACTTTTGGAGTCCTGGTGTGGCACTGTAGGATAAGCACTGGAGTGCTAACAGCAAGGTCCCTGGTTCAAACCCAACAACCACTCCTTGGAAACCCTATATGGTGTCGCTGTGAGTCAGAACTGACTCAATGGCATGTAGCTTAACTGACTACTTTTACCTTAGTAAAATTGGTTTAAGATGGAACATCCATCAGATGAGGTCCCTTGTTGTTAAGTGCTTAGAGTAAGTAGTTATGACTCATCGTGAACCTGTATAGGGTTTCTGAGGAGCAGCTGATAGGTTTGAACCACTGACCTTGAGGTTAGCAGTCCAGCACTTATCCAACAGAGTCACACTAGTACTCCTTTAGTGACTATGGCAACCAGAACCTCTTTGCTCACCTGCAATAGACTGGAAGTGTGGAATGAGAAATAAACTGTTGCTATTGTAAAAAATGGTTTGGAATTGCTTGTTACGACAGCACTTCACAACAACATAGAATAAAATAGTTTATCCTGACTCACATATTCTCTCAGGACTACAGATATTGAATTAATTCAACTCAAAATCTTTCAAAAGCCCCACTTTTTAAGGGGGGTGGGTTCTAAAATGCTCTGTAAAATAAGCATTGGACTGTGAACCACAAGGTTCAAGCCCACCAGTTGCTCTGTGGGAGAAATATGAGGCTTTCTGCTGCCCCTAAAATGCACAGTCTTGGAACTATGCATTTTAGTTGAGTTGGCACCGACTCGAAGGCACTTAACAACAAGAAGATGCTCATGAGTGTCGCTGGTAGCTCGGAGGTAGAGTTGTTTTCACCTTGTGTGCATGCTATCTGGGCTTGAGTCCAGGCTAACACACCTCACGTGTGTTAGTGGAGGCTTGTGCATGTTGCCATGAAGTTGAACAGGTTTCAGTGGAGCTTCCAGACTAAGATGGACCAGGAAGAAAGGCCTGGAAATCTATGGAGAATCAGCCAATAAGATCGCTATGGATCATGATAGTCTGATCCACAACTGAACATGGGGCTGGTGCAGGACTGGGCAATGGTTTGTGCATGATTTGGGGGACTCAAAGGGCAGCTAACAACAACAAAAATGTTAATAGATTGCACAGAAATACACATTTTTAAGTAAAAAAATTTAAAACAATCAAATTCCTTGCATCTTGAGTAGTTACCTCAAGGAAGATGGTCTTTCTAGAAGCCTGAACTTGCTACACTCCCTGATAGTCCCTTAGTAGTATTTGAAGGAAGGAGAAAGACAGTGAAAACACAAGAGGCAAAGAAAATGCCATCCGTCTTTCAGCTTCACTAAGATCTCAGTCAGTCTGACAGTTGCTTAGTGTTCCCGAAGTCCGTAAGCGATAAATATAAACTCAGGACTATCTCCCTCAAGAGATTAATTATGGATCAACTATGGAACTGTATGTACCGCATACTGAGGAAAATTCCTTTACACATACTGCCTCCTCTCTCAGAAAATAGCATTTGTAAAATTTAGGAATTTTTCAGGCAATTATTTGAGGTGCCCTTCTTTCCTTTACAGTATCTTCAGAACCTCCCACCTCCCCTTTGTCTTGTTACTCCTGTGTCTCTGTTCTGCCAGCGCAGAACTGAGTGGGAGCTTTGTTTGAAGGCATTCTCTTCACTTTTTCTAGGGAGAAGGCATTCGTAGTTCTGCAGAATGACAGCTGTTACCATTGGCTCTTGTTTGGAATTGTCTAGGTCAATAATCAGTAAACCATGACTGCTGGGCCAAATCCAATCTGCTGCCTGTTTTTAGGTGGCCAGTGAGCTAAGGAGTAGTTTTCACATTTAAAGAAAATGATTGAAAAAAGCAAAAGGTAACATTTGGGGCCACATAAAAATTACATGGATTCAAAGTTGATGTCCATAGGTAAATGTTTGTTGGAACATAGGCATGCCCATTCATTTCTGTATGGTCTCTGGCTTCTCTCACGTTGTAAGATAGAACTGAATAGTGGCCAAAGAGACTACTGGGCCATAAAGCCTACACTGTTCACTAGCTGACCTTTTACAGGAAACAGTGGCTGCTTGTTGGCCTCTGGATGATGCCTCTTTAAGCAGATGTTGTTAGTTGTTGTTGTTAGGTGCCATCGAGTCAGTACCGACTCATAGCGACCCTATGTACAACAGAACGAAATACTGCTCAGTCCTGGGCCAACCTCACAATTGTTGCCACACTTGAGCCCGTTGATGTTGCCACTTGGCCAATCCATCTTGCTGGGGATCTTCCTTTTTTTTTCTGACCCTCCACCTTACCAAATAGGATATCCTTCCCCAGTGACTGATCCCTCCTGACAATATGTCCAAAGAATGAGGGACGAAGTTTGGCCATCCTGGCCTCCAAGGAGC
>NW_006408865.1:1038095-1040177 GCF_000296735.1 Chrysochloris asiatica | reverse complement strand
GTACAGATTCCTCATGAGCACAATTAAGTGTTCCGGAATACTCATACTTAGCACTATTGTCCACAGCTTATCATGATCTATGCAATTGAAAGCCTTTGCATAGTAAGCACAGGTATTTTCTGCTTTCAGCCAAGATCCATGGGTATCAGCAATGATATCTCTCAGTCCATGTTCTCTTCTTAATCCAGCTTGACCCTCTGGAAGTTCTCTGTCAATGTATGATTGTAGCCCTTTCTGTATTACCTTTAGTAAAACTTTACTCGCATGGGATATCAAAGAGATTGTCTGGTGATTTCCACATTCCGTTGGTTCACCTTTCTTTGGAATGGGCACAAATATGCATCTCTTCCAATCAGTCAGCCAGAGAGTTGTCTTCCAAATTTCTTGACAGAAGTGATTCAGTGCCTCCAGTGCTACCTCACTTTCTTGAAAGATTTCAGTTTTTATTCCATCAATTCCTGGTGCCTTTTTCTTTACCAATTCCTTCAATGCACCATGGACTTCTTCCTTCAGTATCATTGGCTTTTGATCATATGCTACCTCTTGAGATGGTTGAACATCAACCATTTCCTTTTGGTACAGTGACTCTGTGTATTCCTTCCCTCTTCTCTTGATGCTTTCTGCATCATTCAATAATTTGCCCAGAGAATCCTTCAATAACGAAATTGAGGTTTGAATTTTTTCTTCAGTTCCCTTAGCCTGAGAAATGCTGAGCGTGTTCTTCCTTTTTGGTTTTCTGACTCCAGATCTTTGCACATTTTGCTGTAGTATTTGACTTTGTTTTCTCAAGATGACCTTTGAAATTTTCTGTTCAGCTTTTGTAGCGCCTCATTTCTTCCATTTGCTTTAGCATCTCTACATTGGAGAGCAAGTTTTGGTGTCTCTTCTGACATCTTTTTGATCTTTTCCTTCTTTCTTGTCTTCTTAATGATTTTTTGCTTTTTTCATGTATTATGTTTTTGATGTCATCCCACAACTCTTCTGGTCTTTGGTCTTTAGTGTTTAATGTATCAAATCTGTTCTTCAGATGATCTCTAAATTGAGGTGGGATATAGTCAAGGTCATATTTTGGCTCTCGTGGACTTGTTTTCATTTTCTTCAGCTTCAGTTTAAATTTGCTTATGAGCAATTGGTGGTCTATTCCACAATCTGTCCCTGGCCTTCTTTTGACTGATGATATAGAGCTTTCCCATCATTTCTTTCTGTAGATGTAGTCAATTTGATTTCTGTGTGTTCCATCTGTTGAGGTCCATGTGTATAATTGTCTCTTATGCTGACTAAAGAAGGTATTTGAAATGAACAAGTCATTGGTTTTGCAGAATTCTATCATGCGTTCTCCAGCATCATTTCTGTCACCGTGGCCATATTTTCCAACTACTGATCCTTCCTCTTTGTTCCCAACCTTTGCATTCCAATCACCAGCAATGATCAATTCATCTTGATTGCATGTTTGATCAATTTCAGATTGAAGAAGTTGGTAGAATTCTTCTATTTTATCCTCACTGGCTTTAGTGGTTGGTGTGTAAATTTGAATAATAGTGGTATTAACTGGGCTTCCCTGTAGGTGCATGGATATTATCCTATCACAGACAGCACTGTACCTCATGACTGATCTGGATATATTCTTTTTGATATATTCCTCTTCAATTTGTCATTTCTGGCATAATAAACCATGTGGCTGTCAGATTCAAAATGGCCAATACCAGTCCATTTCACATCACTAATGCCTAAGATAAGGAGCTCTGGTAGCATGGTGGTTACGAATCGGGCTGTGAGCCACAAGGTCAGCAGTTCGAAACAACCAGCTATTTCGTGGGAGAAAGATGAGGCTTTCTGCTCCCGCAAAGATTTACAGCCTCGGAAACCCTGTACAGGGTCACCATGAGTGGGAACCGACTCCGTGGCACATAACAACAACAACAACAACAATGCCTAAGATGTCAGCGTTTATGGGTTCCATTTCATTTTTGACAATTTCTAATTTTCCTAGATTCATACTTCGTACATTCCATGTTCCGATTATTAATGGATGCTTACAGCTGTTTCTCTTCATTTTGAGTTGTGCCCCATCAGCAAATGAAG
>NW_006408865.1:1017293-1037738 GCF_000296735.1 Chrysochloris asiatica | reverse complement strand
GTCTTTCTTCCGCGGAACCGCTGGTAGTTTCGAACTACTGACCTTGCTGTTCACAGCCTGATTCGTAACCACTACGCTACCAGAGCTCCTTGTGGGTGACCCTACTGGTATTTAAAATACCCGTGGCATAGCTTCCAGAATCATAGCAACTCACAAGCCACCACAGTACCACCAACTGACAGACGAGTGGTGGATTTCAGCAGCTACTGGATTTAAAACTGTTGCTGATGATTCTGTTATGTTCTTTGGGACCTGATGAAAATCAATACTTTTGAAGTAGGCTCTTCCTCAGATTTTGCTTTCCTTCAGTTTCTATATTGTCTGGGCTTGACTAACTTCTGATACTTCAGAGAAGTCAAACCGCTTCTTTTGGGTGCACCCTTTCTTGTGATGGGATACGATATGGCCATAATGTTTTATCTCCCTTTTAAGAAAAGCTCTCTTTATTTGCTCCTTTTCTTCTCTGCATACACAGAGCTATCATTTTGATGGATGTGAGCATCTTCCTTTTTAAATCTACACTCCTGTTTTTGTTTTTGTTTTTCCCTTTTATCAACATTCTACCCTAGGTGGCTTACTCTACATGTTTCTTCATAATGAGAGTGGTGAATTCAAGGAGTTCCGGCTCTGCCTAAAATATTTATGCATCTTGTTTTCCTTCAATCTCCTAAAATATATAATTCCATTCAGGCCTGTACTTAATATATATTTTATTGAACTACCTAGCTGCCCTATAGAATGTCATTTTCTTTCCCCCCTGAATCTAAACATTCTAACTTCATACCATTCTCAGGGTTGCTTTCTTGGGACATAAACCGTATCTATCCGTCCGTGACTCTTCTTAAAATCACTTGTCATCTTGCACAGTGAGATTTTCAGAATTCTACTCTGGCAGTCACAACCTTCACTGTCCAATTCTCCACATAGTCTTTAATTATCTAGTACAATTCTATAATTATTCACTGTCCAGGGTGGCCCCAACCATCCTCCTAAGAAATTCCATCTTCCTCTGTTATTGTTATTAAGTGCTATCAAGTTGGCTCCAATCCATGGCAACTCTATAATAGGGTTTACGATGAGTGACTGGTGAGTTTGAACCATCGACCTTGTGGTTCAAACAGACCTTGGGGTCCAGTGCTTTATTCCATAGTGCCACACCAGGACTCCCTAAAGATTGTTGTTGTTGTTAGGTGCCATCGCATTAGTACTAACTCATAGTGACCCTATGCACAACAGAAGGAAACACTGCCCGGTCTTGGCCAGCCTCACATGGTTGCTAGGCCTGAGCCCATTGCTGCTGCCGTTGTGCCAGTGCATCTCATGGGGGGTCTTCCTCTTTTTCTCTGACCCTTCACTTTACCAAACATGATCTCCTTCTCCAGTGGCTGGTACCTCCTGATAATATGTCCGAAGTATGAGAGACGAAGTTTGGCCATCCTGGCCTCCAAGGAGCACTCTGGCTGTACTTCTTTCAACACAGATCTATTGGTTCTTTTGGCAGCCCATGGCAATTTCAATATTCTCCAACACCACAACTCAGATGCATCAATTCTTCTATGGTCTTCCTTATCCATTGTCCAATTTTCTCATGTATGTGGAAGGACCAGTAGCTGGAGAAGGATATCATCTTTGGTAAGGTAGAGGGTCAGAGAAAAAGAGGAAGATCCCCAACGAGATGGACTGGCCAAGTGGCAGCATCGATGGACTTAAGCATGGCAACAGTAGTGAGATTGGCCCGGGATCGGGCAGTGTTTCGTTCTGCTGTGCATAAGGTCACTATGAGTCAGTACCTGCTACTTCCATGAGTGTTGATGGTTGATTTGAGCAAAATTAAGTCTATGACAACTTCAAACTTTTCTCCATTTATATGGATACTGTTTATTGATACAGTGGTGAGGACATTTGTGTTTTTTACATTGAGATGCAACCCATATAGAAGGAAGTGGACTTTGATCTTCATCAATAAATATTTTAAGTCCTCTTCACTTTTATCAAGCAAGGTTGCATCATCTGCTTATTGCAGGTTGTTAATGAGTATTCCTCCAATTACAGTTTTTTAATGAGTATTCTTCAAATGCCACATTTTTCTTCATGCAATCCAGCTTCTCTGATTATTTGCTCAGCATACAGTTTGAATAAGTATGGTGAAAGAATAAATACAACCCTGTCGCACACCTTTGTTAATTTTAAACCATTCAGTGTTCCCATTTTCTGTTCAAACAACTGCTTCTTGGTCCAGGTACAGATCTTCCTGAGCACAATTAAGTGTTCCAGAATACTCATACTTTGCAATGCTGTCCATAGTTTGTCATGATCCACACAATCAAAAGCTATGTATAGTCAATACAGCACAGCAAACAGCTTTCTGGTATCCTCTGTTTTCAGCCAAGATCCATCTGACATCAACAATGATATCCGTCATTCCACATGCTCTTTCTTATGAATCTGGCTTGAATCTCTGGAAGTTCTCTGTCAATGTATGGTTTCAGCCATTTCTGTATTCTTGTTTTTGTTAAGTGCCCTTGAGTCCATTCCAACCCATAGCGACCCTGTAGAGGGTTTCCAAGGAGCAGCTGAACCACCAAGGAGCTTGAACCACCAACCGTGCAGTTCAAACGACTTTGCAGTCTGACGCATTAGCCCACAGCGCCATATCCTTCAGTAAAACTTTACTCACATGGGAGTTCAATGATATTGTCTGACGATTCCCGCATTCCTTTGGGTTACCTCTTTTTGGAATCGGCACAAATACAGATCCTTTCCAGTCAGTTGGCTAGGTAGTTGTCTTCCAAATTTCCTGGCATAGAGGACTAGTCCCTCAGTGCTGCATCAATTTGTTGAAAGAATGCAATTTTTATTCCTTCAATTCCTGGTGCCTTGTTCTTTGCCAATTCCTTCAATGCACCTAGGATTTCTTCCTTCAGGATCATTGGTTCTTGATCATATGCGATCTTTTGAACGTTGACCATTTATTTTTGGTACAGTGACTGTGTATTCCTTCCATCTTCTTTTGATGCTTTCTGCATAATCCAATAATTTGTCCATTGTTGTTGTTGTTAGATGCCATTGAATAGGTACTAACTCATAGCATAATAGAATGTTGTGTAGGTACTAACGATGGAGGTACTAACTATGCACAATCGAATGAAACACTCACAATTGTTGTTATGCCTGAGCCATCGCTCATCACTGCTGCCACTGTGCCAATCCATCTCATTGGGGGTCTTCCTCTTTTTTTCTGACCCTCCATGTTACCAAACATTAGCTTATTACAGAAAATAAAATAAAAGAGATGGTTTGATGACAGGGCAATTTGACCAACAAAGGATGTAGACACCTGTCTCTAGGGGCTGCCGGCTGAAGCATTGGTTGCTTTCTTGCCTGCTGCTTCCATAAGTGTTGATGTAGATCCAGGCAAAATGAAGTCTTTGGCAACTTCAACCTGTTCTCTATTTATCATTAGGTTATTTACCAGCTGTGAGGATTACTGTTTTCTTTATATTGATGTTCAACCCATACTGAAAGCTGTGGTTTTCTATCTTCATCAGTAAGTATTTTAATTTGTCTTCACTTTCAGCAAGCACGATTGTATCATCTGCATATCACAGGTTGTTAATGAATCTTCCTCCAATCCTGATGTCACATTCTTCTTCATATAATTCAGTTTCTTGGATTATTTATTTGCTCAATATACAGAGCATTAAGTATGGTGAAAGAATACAATCCTGATACACACCTTTCCTGATTACAAACCATTCAGTATCCCCTTGTTTTGTTTGAATGACTACCTCTTGGTCCTCATGAGCACAATTAAGTGTTCTGGGTCAGTCATTCTTTACAGTGTTATCCATGGCTTGTCATAATCCATATAGTCAAGAGCCTTTGCATAGATAATAAAATACAAATAAATATCTTTCTGATATTTTCTGCTTTCTGTCAAGATCCATCTGATATCAGCAATGATATACTTCATGCCACATCCTCATCTGAATACGACTTGAACCTCTGAAAGTTCTCTGTCAATGTGCTGTTGCAACTGTTTTTGAATTATCTTCAGAAAATTTTTACTTGGATGTGCTATTAATGATATTGTTTAATGACTTTAAGCAACTTTCAAATAACTGAAACGATTTTGTGCTCTAATATAAGAGCCTTATTTTTGTTTCTAAAAGAATACATTTTTTAGTAAAGATTAACACAAAGCTGTTTTCTATGAGGTGGGCAGCTTCTTCTCACCCTCTGCTGCCAGATCCTGCTGGGGCTTTCTTGGGCAAATGTTAGAACTCTTAGCTCCATGGGTGATAAGCCCCACTGTAGCCTCTTCTGCCACTTTCTCTTGTTACTGCTGTGCAGTCCCTCACTGTTGTCCATGTTACAGCCTTCTTATCCCATGTCTCCCTTTAAGTTTAGAGGGATGGCAAATCAGACCAATCCCTTTGTTCGGGTTCCACACACCAAATTTGCCTGATCCCACCCCCACAAAGGGTGTGATACACCTTATTTACATTGTTAACATGTTTTCCAATCCTCTTGGGTGGACCACAATTTGTCTGAATAGTCCCATCCAATCATTTAGTGTG
Source organism: Chrysochloris asiatica (assembly GCF_000296735.1). Classification (NCBI taxonomy): domain Eukaryota; kingdom Metazoa; phylum Chordata; class Mammalia; order Afrosoricida; family Chrysochloridae; genus Chrysochloris; species Chrysochloris asiatica. The sequence continues at coordinate 1,033,158 of NW_006408865.1, read as the reverse complement.
AGTTACTGTCACGTCCGAAAACTGGCTATACTCTGTGACTTGCACAGAGAGATAAAACCTGAGTAGGGGCAATAGAAGATTAGAAAAAAAGAAAGACACAAGACACAAAGTGAAAATAGTAAATTTGGGACCCGGTGGGACACAGCACTCTGATGGAGATACTGTGACTCAGACCTAGTGCCGCGAGTTTATTATATACACAAATCAAAAGAAAGTGCTGGCAGCAGGGAAAAGAGTGCAAAAAACATTTGGTATACTGATGCAAGCAGTAAGTGAGAGTTTATCAGACAAATGTAGTTGCTAGGGAAACAGATATAGGGCAGCGAAATGTTTTTGCAGAACTGAAGGTCATACAAGGAAAAACCTTGCAAGTTTCCTGTCCTGTGAGGCAGCCCTGCAAGTTCCTCAGTGGGGGCAATTTGACCTGGGAGCAGCCCAATTTTCTGGACCATAACTGTTCCGTTGCAATCCTTCAGTTAAACTACCCCCAAGTCTGAGACCTTCAGCTCAAATCACTCCCAGCCAGTTACAAAGATTGACTGTTGTGAGGTGCTGTTGAGTCAGTTCCAACTCATAGTGACCCTGTGCCCAACAGATCAAAACACTGCCCAGTCCTGCACCATCCTCACGATGGTTATGCTTGAGCCCATTGTTGCTGCCACTGTGCCAATCCACCTCATTAGAGGTCTTCTTGTTTTTCACTAACCCTGATGTTACCAAACATGATGCCCTTCTTCAAGGAATGGTCCTTCCTGGTAATAGTCTGAAGTATGTGGTGCTGTGGGCTAATGTGTCAGACTGCAAAGTCGTTTGAACTACAATGTCAGTGATTCAAGCTCACCAGCTGCTCCTTGGAAACCCTATACAGGGTTGCTATGGGTCAGAATCGACTCAATGGCACTTAACAACAACAACATGAGAGACAAAATCTGGCCATCTTGGCTTCTAAGGAGCCTGCACATAGACCAATAAGCAGTTGTTAGAACAGAAAAGGGGATACTGAATGGTTTAAAGTCAGAAAAGGTGTGTTCCAATGTTTCATCTTTTCACTATATTTATTCAGTCTCTATATTGAGTAAATAATCCCAGAACTTGGATTATATGAAGACAATGACATCAGAATTGGAGGAAGACTCATTAACAACCTGTGATATGCAGTTGTCACAACCTTGCTTGCTGAAGGGGAAAACTACTTGAAACCCTTAATTTGAAACCTAGCCTCAACTACAAACTTCAATATGGATTGCACCTCAATGTAAGCAAAAATCCTCACAACTGGATTAATAAATAGCATCATGATAAACAGACAGAAGATTGAAGTTATCAAAGACTTTGTTTTGCTTGGACCCACAATCAACATTGATGCAAGAGTAGTCAAGAAATCAAATGAAGTGTTGCATTAGGAAAATCCGCTGCAAAAGACCTCTTTAAAATGTTAAAAAGCAAAAGTATCAGTTTGAGGAGTAAGATGTGCCTGACTCATACCATGATATTTTCAATCACTTCATATGCTTATGAAAGTAAGGCAATGAATAAGGGAGACCATAAAAAAAATTCATGGATTTGAGTTGTGATTCTGAAGAATATTGAAAGTAGCATGTACGACCAGAAGCACACACAAATCTGTGTTGGAAGAAGTACAACCAGAATGTTTCTTAGAAGCCAGGGTGGAGAGAATGTCGCTTGTACTTTGGATAGGTTGTCAGGAGGGACCAGTCGTTGGAGAAGGACGTCTTCTTGGAAAATTGAAAGGTCAGAGAAAAAGAGGAAGATCCCCCAACAAAACACATTGACACAGTGGCAGCAACAATGGGCTCAAATATGACAATTGTGAGGATGGCACAGAACCGGGCAGTGTTTCATTCTGATGTTCTTACATCTGAGTCAGACCGACTCTAGCAAACCTAATAAGAACAGCAATCATGTGGTTAAGAGAGGAGTGGGTGTATTTATTTGTGTTCAGGGAGTTTTAGTAATGTTCTTACCATTTTATATGTGTATTATTTAATATAACTATTAACCCTTTGCTTGCTTAACTACTATAAATTAGTTAGTCTTTCCATTGCATTGCTTTCCATTTTTGTTTTTTATTTAGCGTGAGGTGTGAATCTTCACAGTCTAAAATTCTTGGTCATTTCATGTGTAGTTTAAAAAATATTTCTTCAAAATGAACTCATCCAGAAATATGCACTTAGTTCAAAGTCAAACTCCAGGAGGCCCCAATCCTTTGGCATGCTGGGAACTTAATGGTAATGGTAGGTGAGTAAAGAACTCAGGGACAAACATCTAAAGTTACCTGAGTTGACTCGGGGACTGAGCTGCCCAGCCCTCTCAGCAGCGTGCTATTCTTTCTTCAGCCCCAGGGTAGATTTGCAATCCACATCACTGTGTGAAAGAACCTGGTGAATTCTAGGCTATATGGAAACAAGCTAATCTTCAGGTATATTCAATTTCTTTCTTGACTGCTACTTTAAGGAGCTCTGGTAGCATTGTTGTAGTTGCTATGTGCCGTGGAGTCAGTTCCCATTCTTAGCGACCCTGTACATAGTGGTTACCAATCGGGCTGTGAAACAACAAAGTCAGCAGTTTGAAACTACCAGTTGTTCCGTGGGAGAAAGAGAAGGCGTTCTGTTTCCATAAAGATTTACAGTCTCAGGTACTCGACAGCACATAACAACTGCTTCAGTTCAGCTCCTCATAGTTTCTTTGTTAGACTATTGTAATGATCCTCAACCTGCTTCTCTGGGTTTCGTCTTGTGTTGAGTCAACGTTCTTAAATTCTGTTTTTGTTTTTGGTGTACACATACTACATTGAAATACATATTCGTTTAAATGTCCAAAGGGCACATTTTGCAAGCCAGCCTCCTGCCTATAGACATTCTGCCTTTCTCAGTCCATGGTCCTATAGCCCTCTGCTGCTCTCTCTATGCTATCACCTCTGCCACCATCTCTGTTGTCGCTGTTTTTCTGGTTAGGATCTCTTGCTCCTCTTGTATTCTTTCCTCTTGGTGGTGTTCTGCTCCTGAAATAACAGATGAACTGCTCCCCCTGTTGTAGTTGCCCCTCTTCTAGGTTTACAGTTGTGACAATTGCCATTAGACCTGATGACAGCTACTCACAACAGAATCATAAAATCCTATCTATCCCCTCCAACCCCAGACCCATCTGGACAAGAGGAAAACTATTCAATAGGGGTTCTGTCTTACTCCCCTCATTCTGACACTAAGCACTCTCATGAAAGCTTGTAAGCCAGCTTCTTCATGCCTTTATAGCCTCCAAATTTGATAGCTGAAGTCTAAGTTACCTGTTCCTATCAACCCAGGGCACTGGGGAGACATACTTGATCCTTGATATGAAGACTCCTTCCCTATTTGGTTGGAATTTTGGGCAGCTTCATCCATAAGCCTAGGTCCAGTTGAACAGGTTGTAGCAATGTATGCTTGCTGCTCGTATCATACTTCTTTATCTTCATTTGGTCAAATTCTGATTGGCAAGCCATCTTAGCTAGGTCACATGGGTACTGTCTGCAAGTTTGGGAGTTCTAGTACATCTCCCCCCTTGTAAGACCAGCTGGCTGCTCACTCTTAATTCTAGTCCCCAGTGACTAGCTCAGTGTCCTTGTGCTTGGGAGTTCACAAGTCTCCTTGAACTTCAAGCCAGCCACCTCTTCCTCTTCTGTCTCTCATATCAGTGCCATCAGGCATCTATGGAATATGGCCACTCTCAGTCTATGTCTTCTTTGCTACATTTCCCTCCCCTTCACTCATAAGTTGACCAGGATGCTTGCCAGCAAGCATATAAGACTGTTGTTGTGTTCCCTTTGAGTTTCAGTCTTAGAAAGGGGCCTACCCATTATGATAGACTATTATCATTCCCATTAAACAGCTGAGACCACGGAGACCAGAGGGGTACAAAATCACACAGCTAGAGGGTTGGAGAGCCAGGATTCAGATCCAAACAATATGACTCCAGGGTCTAAGCTGTGGGCTGCATTTATTGTTTTTGTTAGGTGCTGTTGGGTCAGTTCTGACTCAGAGCAACCCTATGCACAATAGAATGAAACACTACCCTGTCCTGTGCCATCTTCTGCACCACTGTTGTTATTGTTAAGAGCCACTGATTCAGTTCCAACTCATAGCAATTCAGAATAGGGTTTTCAAGGAGCACCTGGTGGGCTTGAACTGCTGGCCATGTGGTTTCCAGTCCAGTGCTGATCCTACAGCGAGTGCTATACTGTAGGAAGTCCTATGCCTCCCTAAATCTTTGATAAAGCCTAAACACAATGTCTGGACTACCATAGCATGTTCTTGATAAATGCTGACTAGTTGTTTTATTTGTATACCATCTGAGTCTTCAGAGTGTTTGGAGACAAGTTTAGTTGTGTCAGCTTAGAATTCAATGAAAGAGTAAATTTCAATCCATTGCAGTAACAAAGGGAATTCTGTTGACAGTTTCTTTCTTCTGGCACCTTTCATCCAGCAAGCTTCATGGCATTGAGAGCACTTGTGTTCTTATTTTGTCTGTGTTAATACTCTGGGGATGAGGTGACTTGGAGGTAATGACTTGGGCCATACAAATGATAGCTGCAGGATAAGGACTAAAAAAGGTCTAGCTTAGAGGCTTATACACACGCAACTTATCTCTTCCATCTTTGTCCTAATGGAAGAATCTGGGTTTGTTCACCCTTTCCTCCTTACCGACCCATGAAATCCATGGTTCAGGCATGACCTGTGTGTGTGTGTGTATATATGCTCTGCTTCCTCCAAGAGACAGTACATCTCCTCCTCCTCTTTCTCTTTCTCTTTTGCTCCTCCATTCCATTCCTCTCATTCCTGGCTAGCCAGTCATTGACTCCAGGTATTACCCTCACAACATAGGTATTTTCCTGCTGGGCCAAGGTGTCATGTTTCTACAAGGTAGTGAGGTGTGTGTCAATTCTGACAGTACTCTTTAACATGTGGAAATTCTTATCATCCACGATCCTTAGTCGCAATTTTGAAGCAAAAACAACAACAAACAAAATTCCATTTAAGTGACTATTGCATAGGTAAGTCGTTGGACAGAATGCTATCAATCAAAGGCTGGTTTGGCCTCCCAGAGGTGGTTTCTCCCTTGTGGTTTTCTTTATGTGTCTACTAGCTTTGTTGAGCCTATGCACATCTGTGGTCTCTTGGTTTTTAAAGGATCCTAGATGAGCCTCCATAAATAATATTGAATGGGCTGAGCTTGGGGTCTGTACCAGGAGGGAAACGCTTTGTTCTCACCACTGCTTTCAAATGAAAACTTCAAATAAACTCCAACACAAGCTCCTGGGTGGTATCCTGGGCAGAGCCCTTAATTTTTCTGGATACTGGAGATGAGACCATTTTAGTTATTAAAAATTCCAGCCCCAAAGCATAGTCTACAAAGAGTGTTTTGTATCCTACTTGGGTGAGTAGCAAACGGGGTCTCAAATGCTGGTAAGCATCCAAGGTGCAACTATTGATCTGAAACAAAGAAGAATAAGGAAAATCAAACTGATATGGAAGCAATTAGTTCCATGGATGAATGGACCACGTGAACCTCAACCTCTATGATCCTGAGACCAGAAGGTGGAGCCTGACTACTTGTGCCAACCACTCTGAAAGAGATCACAGTAGGCGGTTATGGATAGAGTGGGAGAAAAATGTGGAACAAAACTCAGAATCATAAAACTCAGAATCATAAAATCATATCAGGCTTGCTGGTCTGACAGCTACTGGTGGACACCCTCAGACTATACTGTTGTTGTTGTTATGTGTCATTTAGTCGGCTCCGACCCATAGAGTCCCTGTATAGGGTGTATAGGGTTTCCGAGGAGCAGCTGGTGAGCTTGAATCACTAACCTTGCAGTTGTTCAAACGGCTTTGCAGTCTGGCACATTAACCCACAGCACCACACCAGGACTCCAGAGACTATGGCACTTATGGAACTAGACTTACCTCTAGGGCTCACCTTTCAGCCAAATAATTGTTGTTAGGTGCCATCGAGTCGGTACCAACTCATAGCGACCTTATGCACAGCAGAAGGAAACACTGCCCGATCCTGGGCCAACCTCACTACTGTTGCCACACTTGAGTCCATCGATGCTGTCACTTGACCAATCCATCTCATTGGGGGTCTTCTTCTTTTTCTTTGACCCTCCACCCTACCAAACATGATATCCTTCTCCAGTGACTGGTCCCTCCTTACAATATGGCCAAAGTATGAGAGATGAAGTTTGGCTATCTTGGTCTCCAAGGAGCACTCTGGTTGCACTTCTTCCAAAACGGATCTGTTGGTTCTTTTGGCAGCCCATGACACTTTCAATATTCTCCTCTAACACCATAATTCAAAAGCATCAATTCTTCTTCTGTCTTCCTTATTCACTGTCCGGCTTTCGCATGCATATGAGGTTATTGAAAATACCATGACTTGGGTCAGATGCACCTTAGTCAAATAATAGCCAAATAATAGACAGGCCTATAAGGTGAACAATAACACCTGGGAAGTTCCCACTCCTTAGGACAAACAACCATTTGAGATCAAAAGGGCAAAATTTGCCCAAGGATAAAGCTCAGAAAGTTGGAAGGATAGGAAAGAAGGACAAACACTAATGATATGCACTAGGAAGAAGTGGGAAGCATGCTGTTACATAGCGGGGATTGCAATCAATGTCACGAAACAAAATGTGTATGGATTATGGAGTGGAAAACCAACTGGTTCTGTGGACTTTCACCCAAACAACAATAATAATAATAAAAAAACTTCCAGCCCAAACTAAATTGTAATTTAAATCACGTATCTCTTTCCACATTCTCCTAGAAACTTGGAACAGGAGAGGGAGGGGCATGGTCTGCTCTTTCCCTTACTTCATCTCCTGCCCCTTACTTCATCTCCTGCTCCTAACCTTGCTCCAGGGTCAGGCAGGGAGGAGGAGCTAGACATTGAGGGGCACTTTCTTTAATCTAGTTGGTGCTTGTTGTTGTTGTTAAGTGCCATTGAGTCAACTCTGACCCATAGTGACCCTGTATAGGGTTTCTGAGGAGCAGCTAGTGAGCTTGAACTGCCAATCTTGTAGTTTAAACAGCTTTGCAGTTTGGCGCATTAACCCACAGCGCCACACCAGGACTCCTGTTGTTGTTGTTAGGTGCCGTCAACTTGGTTTCGATGCATAGCTAATGAAACACTGTCTGGTCCTGTGCCAACCTCACAATCGTTTTACACTTGAGACCATTGCTGCTACCACTGTGTTAATTTCATTGGGATGTGTGTGTGTGTATGTGTCTTCTCTGTTTCACCGATCCTTGACTTTACCAAGCATGATGTCCTTCTCCAGGGACTTGTCCCTCCTGATGATCTGTCTGAAGTTGGTGCTAGTCTATCAAAAACCCACTGTGTAGAAAATGTCTAAATATTGATTATTTTTCAAATAGGAGGGTTTTGTGTGTTCTTTGGGGGCTCCTTGTTTGAGATTACAGGCATTGCACTACTTTTTGACGTGGGTGAGGCCCTCCCTTGCTGTCCTCTTATGACTTGCTCTCATCCCTACTCCAGTAGTTCATGCCATGTAACCTCTTTCAGCAAAGATTGTCTAGTCTCTGGTGGACAGCCTTTTTTGTTTGGGGTACTTTCAAGGAGACTAGCTTGGTGACCACTGTGGCATCCATTTAGGCAACAATATATGCGGTGTTGTAGGATAAGTACTGGACTGCTAACCACAAGTTGGCAGTTCAAACCCACCATTTGCTATTTGAAAACCCTAAACAGGGTCACTGTGAGTTGGAACCAACTCGACAGCACTTAACAGTTACAAAAAGCTGGAAGTGCAGTGCTGGATCTTTGCTCTCCGAGTGTTTCCCTTATTCTTCACTCAGTACTGCTGGACTAGGTCTACTTGTTAGAAATCCTGTTACGGATTATCCTATGCATTTTGATGAACACACCTCAGATGTTGGACTCTGTGCACTTTTGGTCCTATTAACAGGCTGAAACTAATTTCTGAGACCAAATCTGTTTCTTCATGCCCTCATTCTATTTAATGCAAATTTCCAGCAGGACATCATGCCTTACACCTGAGCCTTCCAGAGCACAGACAGAATCTCCAGTTTGGGAGAATAAAAGGGACTGTAAAGATCGACTGTTTCACTGCTTCCTTCCTTCTTTCCAGTTTCAAATCATCTCTCCTCAGTGGGCTTCCAAGACATGCATATGTGATGTCCTCAGAGGGATCTCACTACTTCTGAAGGCTGCTTATTCCATAATGAAAGTTCTCTCTGAGGTTAGGGACCAAATCTTAGTCAAAGCTAGCCCCACCTCAAAGCCTGGAACATAGAGGAACTCAGTGAATGAATGAATGAATGTTATTGGACATTGGAGGGGATTCCCTGTGGTTTTAATAAAAATGGTTCTTGGGACCACTCAGAATTATTTGAATTCCTTCTTTACAGCTGTTGTTCTGTGCCCTCCAGTTGGTTCCAGCCCATATCGACCCTATGCACAACAGAGTGAAATACTGCCCAGTCCTGTGTCAACCTCACAATTGCTGTTACTAAGCATAAGAGACCAAGTCTCACCATCCTCACTTCTAAGGAGCATTCTGGCTGTACTTCTTCCAACACAGATTTGTTTGCTCTTCTGGCAGTTCATGATGCTTTCAATATTCTTCTCCAACACTATAACTCAAATGCATCAATTCTTCTATGGTCTTCCTTATTCATTGTTCAACTTTCACGTGCATATGAGGCTATTGACAACACCATGGCTTGGGTCAGGCACATCTTAGTCCTCAAATTGATATTTTCATTCTTGAACACTATAAAGAGATTTGCCTAATGTAATATGCCATTTGATATCTTGAATGCTGCCTCCATGAGTGTTGATGTTGGATCCAAGCAAAACGAAATCTTTGAAAACTTTAATCTTTTCTCCATTCATCATGATGTTATTTATTACTTCAATTGTGTGGATTTTTGTATTGGAATGCAACCCATACTAATGGTTGTGGTCTTTGAGCATCATTGTTGTTATTAATAAGTTCCGTTGAGTCAGTTCTGTATCATAATGACCCTGTATAGAATTTCTGAGGAGCAGCTGGTGAGTTTGAACCGCTGACCTTGTGGTTCAAACAAACCTTGCAGACCAGTGCTTATCCTACAACATCACATCAAGATTTGATCTGTATTAGTAAATATTTTAAGCCCTCTTCATTTTCAGAAAGCAAGGCTTTGTCACCTGCCTATCACAGGTTGTTAATGAGTCTTCCACCAATCCTGATGCCATGGTCTTCTTCATATAATCCATTTTCTCTGATTATTTGCTCAGCAGTATTTTCAAAAGCCAATTTAATAAGTAGAGTGAAAGAATACACCTTTCTCTACAGAATGGCCTCTAAATATGTAAACTTATCCTGTCCTATGTAAGTCTTTTCTTCTCATTTGATATGTTTTCAAATCCTTAAAAAATATTCCTCTGTATCAATTAAAATCCTTTCTACTTTATTCATATGATTACATTAAAGAAACAGAGCCTGGATTTGCACTATGTTATAGGAAGCCATGTGTGACTATTGAGCAATTTAGCATTCAAATTATAGCTGGTCTGAAATGAGATGTAGTGTTCATGTAAAACACACACTGGATGACAAAGATTTAGTATGACAAAGAATGTGATATAGCTTCAGACTATTTTATACTGACTACATGTTAAAATGATACTATTGTAGATACATTGGGGTATCCTTTCTAAAAAGTTTTTATTGTGAATTGAATGATAGTTTACATGGTAGAACATCAGTTTTACACTATTGTTTCATTGCAATGATTACAATCTCCTCCGTGCATCATCATTCAGCAGTATTTGCTTCGATTCCCTCTATTATTATTATTATTTTTTGGTAGGGGGAGATGTACACAAAAACACTCAGGAATATATAATAATTTAAACAACCCAAAGGCACATTCTGCAAGCCTACCTTTTGGCTACCTAAAATGAGAGGATGATAAAGGCACAAAGTGACTGGCTTACAAGTTTTCAAGAAGGAGTTAAGTTTAAGAGTGTGGAGTGTATTTTAATAATAATTTAAAAATAAACTATACTTTTAACATGAATGTCACCTCTTTTTATTCTTCAACTGCAGCTGCTAAGAAATTTAAATTACTTATGTGTCTCATGTTACATTTTTACAGGACAGTGCTTTTCTAGCTGTTGTTATTGTTGTTAGGTACCATTGAGTCAGTACCTACTCATTGTGACCTTATACACAATAGAATGAAACACTGTCCAGTTTCATTCTGCTCCATGCTTGCAATTGCTGCTACACTTGAGCCCATTTTTGCTGCTACTGTACCAATCCATTTTGTTGGGGGTCTCCCTCTTCTTCACTATCCCTTCACATTACCAAGCATGATACCCTTCTCCAGGGACTGTTCCCTCCTGATAATATGTCTGAGGTATGAGAGACGAGTTTGGCCATCTTGGCTTCTGAGGAGCGTTCTGGCTGTACTTTTTCCAACACAGATCTGTTTGTTCTTCTGGCTGTCCATGGTACCATTAATATTATTCTCCAACAGCATAACTCAAATGCATCAATTCTTCTACAGTCTTCCTTATTTATTGTCCAACTTTCATATACAAGTGAGGCTTTTAAAAATACCATGGCTTAGGTCAGGCACACTTTAGTCCTCAGACTGACATCTTTGCTCTTCAACAAAGCTGAACTTCCATAAACAACTTCTCAAAGGCACATTGAAGAACTGGGCTGCCAATGAAGCCACCACTCCTACCACAATCAGGCAGCATAGACTCAGGAGTCATTGTTACATCTGGAGGCTTCTGAACTGTCACCCCTATTGTGATCAGAAGCTGGCTACTGAATTGGAAGGACATCTCTAGAGTGGCCTCTCGGCACTATAGTGCATGATCTTCGCAGAATGTAATTCATATCCTTAGCTAAAAGCAATTCTGCGAAGACTGGATTTTGACTTCCCAGCCTGTATACGTAGTGTATGTACGTATGTTAAGTGATGTTGAGTCAGTTCTGACTCACAGTGACCCTGGGTTGGGTTTCCAAGGAGCAGCTGGTGAGTTTGAACCACCGACCTTGTGGTCTAGTGCTTTATCCCACAGTGCCACACCAGGAGAGAAATCATATTGAGCAAGCCAATCCACAGTAGTCAGCACAGACTCTATTATAATGGTTGTTTTTTCTTCACTGTGAACACAAAGAATTTAACTGAGTCACTTTATGCCTTAATGTGCTTTCCCATCATTGTTCTCTGCATTTTGGAAAAATGTCTAAAGATTTCTTTTGATATTATCACTTTCATTCTCTATGGTATCTGTTTTGTTCCTTAATATTTCCAGTTAGGGTTTTAATTCATCTATTAAATTTTAGTTTCCTTGAAATTCTGTGATGAGTGGCACAAAAATGAAAGTGAATAATGTTATAGACAGTAAATTATGTTATGGAAATGTATAGCAAGGGTTCCTAACCAAGTCTGTTGTTATTGTTGTTAAGTGCTGTCAAGTTGGTTCTGACTCATAGTGATCCCGTGTGGAGTTTCTGAGGAGTGGCTGGTGAGTTTGAACTACCAACCTTGTGGTTCAAAGTCATCTTGTGGTCCAGTGCTTATTCCACAGTGCCACACCAAGACTCCATGTGGTATTCCTTATTAAGCAGTAGTATTTTTCTAGACCCTGTGTTTTATTTCATTTTGTTCTATTTCTTATCTTTGAAAGGAGAGAGAATAGTCCTTCATTGGTATTTGCCATTATAGTTTGTTCTACTTTCTATCCACTATTAATGCCTTCTAGCCAAAACTCACCAGGAGCTCCTAAAAGTTGTAAAAGTTGGATTTATTAATAGTTGCAGTGAGAGCAAAGGAACACCATGGGGAGAGAAGTCACACCATGGGGAAGCCTGGAATATCTCAGTAAGAGGGTATTAGAAAAGACTTATTGTGGGATGTGGGCTTTGGTTGGATGATTTTGGAAGGGTCCAAGGAAGTGGGGGTTCTCTCTAGATTGGGTGTTGTTTGAAAGCAGGGGCAATTTTATAATTGGGTACCTCAGTAAGTCTTACTAACAGGGAGGGCAGTCTACAGTGAATTTAAAGCACCAACTGGTAAGGATGCAGTTGTTTAGCTGATAAGGAGGGTGTTTGGTATTTTGTGACCTGGACCATGTTCATGTGTTATCTGTGTTCAGGCATGATTATGGATAGAGTGGTCCTGTTTTGTCTTGATTCATTGTGATCACAGAGTAGCCTTGTCTGATGTTTATGTCCTGTGAAGTTGTTTATGTCCAACAGGATCGTATTAAGACTAAGGTGTGAGTACCACCAGGCCAGCTATAACAACATCAAAGCCTTGCTGGTCGTAGTGGGTCAGTTCCTGGATTTCAGAGGCTGCTTTTCTCTTGCTCATCATTTAGGGCCTAGTATAATTCCACTCTGAAATCCACTGTTGGAGGGAGAGTGATTCTTTGGTACAATTCCCAGGGACAAACAGATGTGCATCTAGAGACACTACCTCCACTGCTGGTTTTCTGTCTTTCTGAATAAACGTAATGCGCTCCAGCTTGAGCTTATACTAGGACTTACCTTCAAGATGAAGTACACCGTCACCAAGCTGTGGGCTCTGAGAGCATGGGGAAAGAGAGAAATCCAGGAAACTGTAGGAGAAGAGTATTCCAGTCCCATCAACAGCTAATACCATGCAGTAAACATAAAGCTTAAAACCTTAAGGTAAGGTCAGAGTCCCTGGATGGTGCAAATGATTAATACATTCAGCTGCTAGCCAAAAAGTTGGAGGTTTGAGTTCACTCAGAGGTGCTTCAGAAGAAAGATTTGGCAATCTACTTCTAAATAGTCAGCTGTTGTAAACTCTATGGAGCACAGTTCTACTCTGGAACACATGGAGTCACATGACATGATGGCAACTGCTCAAAGGTAATGTCAAACCTACCCTGCACTTTGAAGCAGGTACAGACAGTAGAAGAGGGATTTGAAAAAGAGTAGAAAGAGTCTTTGAAAAGACTCACTCTATTATGGGCCACTTTGTGTTTCTCAGTCTAATTTCATTGACTGTTCAGTAAATGGTATTTTTCCCAGATTCTGGTAACACACTGAATGTGTGTTCTAGTTTAAAAAAAAAATTGTATTGCCTTTTCTGTTTTAGGAGTAGATATACCAGTAGCTTCTAAGGAGCTCTGGTAGTGTTAGTGGTTACAAATCGGGCTGCTAACCTTACAGTCAGCAGTTCTAAACTACCAACTGTTCCGTGGGAGAAAGATGAGGCTTTCTGCTCTTGTAAAGATTTACAGCCTTGGAAACCCTGTACAGTGTCACTATGAGTCGGAACCAACTCCACGACACATAACAACAATAACAACATACCAGTACCTTCTATCCAGGCACCATTTCTAATTAGAATCTTGTCAATCTACTTTTGTATTTAAAACATACTTACCTTGTCTTGGTGTCCTGGTGTGATGCTTCAGGATAAGCATTGGACCACAAGATTGGTTTGAACTGCAAGGTCAGTGGTTCAAACTCACCAGTTGCTCCTTGGAAACCCTATACAGGGTGGCTATGAGACAGAGCCAACTCAACGGCACTTAACAACGTCTCGTTTTGGAGCCCTGGTGGCATAGTGGGTTATGTGATGGGCTGCTAACCGCAAGGTCAACAATGCAAACTCAGCAGCTGCTCTGAGGAAGAAAGATAAGTCTATCTGCTCCCATAAAGATTTGTAGCCTGGGAAACCCAAAGGGATTGTTCTTCTCTGCCCTGTTGGGTTGCTGTGTGCTGTGTGCTGTGTGTTGGAATGACCTGATGGCATTGACTTTGATTTCTTTTCTTTTCCGTTTTTTTTTTTTTTCTTCTTTTTTTCTATCACAGATATTATCTCTAAGAAAGATGCTAAACTTCTCTTAGCAGTTTATACAGGACACAAGATTGCCCACTAAAATGCCTGGAAAAATGACTATTTAATTAGTCCTTAGTTAAACTAAGGACTGCCTGATGTGATGCTGTAGGATAAGCATTGGACTGCTAACCACAGGTCAGTGGTTCAAACCCACTAGATTCTCCTCAGAAATCCTGTACAGGGTTGTTATGAATTGGAACCGGCTTGATGACACTTAATAACAATAACATCTTTATAGAAATGAACCAAATATTGATATAATCATGGCTTGCAGAGTTAGAATATGGAATGTGGAGAATGATATTTGTGATTTTTCTATTCAGGCACTACAGATGAATAGATAAATCCTTATCCATATCTACATATATGACAAGAGCTTGTTCTATACACAACAACCCATATCTAGGATGACTTCAAACCATGACATATGAGGAACTGGAGGTGTCTATCCTAAAGAAGAAAAGATTTATAGTGGGGATAGCAGTAAGGAAAACATTTTTAGGGAGAGCTAAATGTAATGGTCTTCAAATATTTGAAAGCTGTCATATAGAAGGAAGTCCTGGTAATTCAAACCCACCAACCACTCCTTGGAAACCCTATGCAGGGTTGCTACAAGTCGGAACCAACTTCACAGCACTGATCAACAATCACATCCTACAGTAGAGCAATTGTTCTGTTCTGAATGTTAAAATATTCAGAAGTTTAAAGAAAGTAAAACATGGTTTAGGACTTTCTAATAGAGCCAGGCCCAACTCACAATGTAAATATTTTATATAACTATAGTATAATATTGAAACCAGGAATTAACACGGATACTTAACAACTGATAATAACATTAACACTAAATTTAACAATAGACTTGAAGTGTCTTCATGCAAAAATTTGATTAACAGGGATTTTCATAGAGGAGATTCAAGGTTCCACAGGGTGATTCATCTGGAAGCCCTTTAATCTGCTTCCTCATTTCAAAATTGAAATGATAACAAAGATTGAAACAGAGATTACGGAAACATGAGGACAAAGTGCACCGTGGGATCCTGGACTGGTTTCTGGCTAAAAGAGGGCATTTATGGGAAAACTGAGAAAACTCAGAACTCAGTGAGGTTTGCTAATTAGTTAATAGCATTGTTGTTATTGTTAAGCACCATTGAGTCAGTTCTAACTCATGTATAGGGTTTCCAAGAAGTAGCTGGTGGGTTTGAACAGCCGACCTTGTGGTTCACAGTCCAGTGCTGATTCCTACAGTGCCACACCAGGAGTCCGTATCAGTGTTAAATTCCTGGTTTCAATATTAAGCTATAGTTATATAAGATGTTAATATTAGGGGAACTAGGGGAAGGGTATATGGAAACCCTATACTATTTTGTATCTCTTCTGTTGTTGTTAAAAATCTCAAAATAAAAATGTAAAAAATTATACAGCAATATCAAGAACTTAAAGAAATGCATGACACCAAAGTTCCAGAGAAGTGTCTTGTTTATCTATCCACTGATCCTGGCTTCCTGGAATTTACCTAAAACCACTTAACCAGTTCATGTTGTTGTTAGGTGTCATTTTGAGTCAGAACCGACTCATAGTGACACTATGTACAACAGAACGAAACACTGCCCACTCCTGGGCCAACCTCACAATTGTTGCCACGCTTGAGCCATTGATGCTGCCACTTTGCCAATCCATCTTGCTGGGGGTTTTCCTCTTTTTTTCTGACCCTCCACCTTACCAAATATGATATCCTTTTCCAGTGACTGGTCCCTCCTGACAATATATTTCTGAAGTATGAGAGCTGGAGCTTATTGGATGGGCTAAACTTGGTCAAGTACCAACAGAAAATGGTTTGATTTTTCTCTAATCAATCCTCCTCTATACATGCTATGTCACACTGCATTTCTCACTCTACCTCTGGGCAAAATCTCGTAGATTTTTTAAATTACTGTTTTTTT
>NW_006408865.1:1005032-1014088 GCF_000296735.1 Chrysochloris asiatica | reverse complement strand
TTCTCTGGGTAGGGTTCCGCTCTCTGCTCTTTTCCTTTGATGGTCACAAGGACCTCTACTCCTAGACTGCAAAGACAATCACTCCCCTCCTTTGCTATAAAACATCTACCTTTACATTTCCAACCCTCACAATCAGTCCTGATAACAATTATTTACTGTTGTATTGTGATATCTATCTTATTTGATTGTTCCTGCATCGCTTTCCTGACTTTTTCCATATTTTTCTCAACCCCATTGTATAGTGTCTTGATAAATTTTATAATCATTTTTCTGAATTCCTTCTCAGGCATTTCCAAAGCCTGCCCATCTTCCAGTATGGAGTGTAGGTCTACCTTCAGCTCATTTGTCTCAGTTGCTTTATCTTGTTTCTGGACATGTACTGATATGGCCATCTGTTTATGTTTTTTATGCATATTCAGGAGTTATCTCTGGCCTTAATAATTAGATGGGTGTATATTTTGGTATTTTTTATGTTTTCTGATTGCCTCCAGGTACATGTGATCAGGAGATGGGCTTCCCTTTTCACTCTTCTTCCTTAGAAATTCAAGATGATACTGTTGATCGTTGTGATGTTAAAACAGGATTTAATTTTCAGCTTTTTTCTTTTTAGTCTTCCTGTCCTGCTTCACAATCCTTGTTCATGCCTTTTTCCTAGTGATAAGCCATTCAGGGCCGGCTGTGGCCGTTTTGCACTGCCGTTTGGTTTTAAGTGGAAACTCACTTTAAATTTTGTGCAGATCTGTGCACATGCTTACTAGAACCCTCCGGGGATGGGGTTTGGGTGTACACTCACTCAGGCACCCCCTCTAGTCACCAGAATGGAGTTGCGCAGACAGTGAAAGACCAATGAGCAGATACAAAAAAAAGAGTGTTCCACACCTTTATCTCTGTGGTTCTGTCAGGTTTCTGTGGCTGCTCTGATTCTTCCCCAGCTTGTTCTTGCCCAATTGGTGGCTCCGGGAGCAGCTGAGCATCTTGAATTAGAAAGCAATGAATTTCTTGCTTCTGCTACCAATTCCCCTAGCTGTAAGCCTTCCAACCGTCTAAATATTCCTTTATATGTGGTTAAGAGTTCTGGAACCATCCCCTGAGCCTGCTTGGTCCGTATTCTGTATTATTAATTACTTTTAAGAATTAATAATTCCAGTCCAGTTTTATTTGAAAATTCAATTTTATACCCAATTCATAGCTACCCAAACCCAGCCCCAGCCTGGCCTTGACTTGGTGACCGATAACATAGAAGGCAGGTACTGACTGTCTTTCTACCTCCTTCCCTTTCCTTGCCTTCATCTTCCTGTTTCTGGCTTACCCAGGGTAAAGACAGGATAAAGGAAATAGGAAGGAAAGGAACAAATGTATCTTTTGTGGTAGGTGCTATTATAATGCAGTAGATGATGGTTTTGGTGTGGACGGAACCCATATGCTGGCTCTCTCCAATGGGCTGCATTTGCGAGGTTCTCAAAGGCTTACTGTGAGGACTTCCTGGCTGCAAAAAATCCTTCAAAGCCAATGTGCTCTCCCACTAACCTTTTGCAACCTTCTTAGCTCCTGCCCCAGAGGTACGCCACATAACCACTTACTGCTGGGGCCTCGATCACACAGAAAATGCTCTTGGTTTAAGGTCAAGTATGTTCTGCTTTAGTTCATGGAACAGATACCCTCACTACTAAAAATTCTCCCAGGGCAGGCAGCTCTCACCAATGACTTTTCCTTTGTTAGACTTTACTGATTGTTCCAATCAACCTCCCAAACTCCAAAAACCCTGGTGTGGCGCTGTGGGATAATGCACTGGACCTCAAGGTCAGTTTGAACTGCAAGGTCGGCGGTTCAAAGTCACCAGTTGCTCTTTGGAAACCCTATACAGAGTTGCTACGAGTTGGAATGGACTTGACAACAACAACAAACTCCAGAAGAGACATAATCTGTTTCTCTATGAACCTTCTCATCCTTCTCTACTCCCGTCCCAGGGCACCACTGGACTCTCCAATTACCTCAAGGACCTCCTCACAGGAAGAGAAAGAGAACAGTGATCACCCCAGTGAAACTCTTTAATCTTTTGTAATCATTAACTTTATGTCTTAGTTTGGCTGGGCTGCTGTGCCTACTTGGTTAAACACTAATCTAGATATGACTGTGAAGGTATTCTGTAGATGTAGTAACATTTGCAGTTAACTTTAAGTAAAGGAGATGTAGTAACATTTGCTGTTGACTTTAAGTAAAGGAGAATACTGGTAGTAATGTTGGTAGGCCTCAATCAATCAATTGAAGGCCCTAAGAGCAAAAACTGAGATTTCCAGAAAGAAAAAATCTTGCTCAAGGATTGATATGGAAATCTTGTCAGTTCCCAGCCTGCCTGACCTATGCATTTTAGACTTGCCAGCACTCATAGTTTCTTTTCAGCCCAAGCAAATTCTTAAAATAAATCTGTAGATAGATCAAGATGGGATTGGAATTCTGAGTGCTGCAAGCTGTCAACACTCAGCTGCTAACAGAAAGATCAGACAGGCGAGTCTACCCAGAGGCACCTCAACAAAAGGCTGGGCCATCTACTTCTTTTTTTAAGTGTGCAATTCAGAGACATTTATTTAGCACATTCACAATGTTGTGCAACAACCACTACTATCTACTTCCCTGTACACATTAGCAGCGACACCCCCAACCGCTTCCCCCCACCACACTCGTTAACTGCCAATCTGCTTTCTGTCTCTATGGCTTTGGCTTTTTTTTCAAAAAAAACCTTTTTATTGTGAATTGAGCGAAGGTTTAAAGAGCAGATCATCAGTGTTACATTCAGCAAGTCATACATACACTTTGCTTCATCTCAGTGATTGCAGTCCCCTCCATGGAACACCAGTTCCCCCACTTCCTCCCTGTGGTGCCTATTTCCATTCCACCCTCCGTATTTCCTTTCTAACCTTCCCGTCCCTTCTCAACTTTTGTCCTTAGGTAAATGTTGCCCTTTTGATTTTGAATGACTGAAAGTTCCATCATTTATAGTGAGCATACCTTACCAGTGTTATCTTCTCTTCTATATACTTACCCACTGCTTGACAGAAAGTTGGTCCATGTGGGTGAGTTCCTTTCCAGACCTGAAGGGTGCTCAAGGGTCATAGTCTCAGGTGCCTCCAGTCTCTTTCTCATCAGCAAGCCTTTTTTTTTTAAAATGTAGTTTTGAGCTTTGTTCCATATTTTCTGCCACTCTATCCAGGACCTTCTAACACGATACATTTCTGTCTATGTATCTACCCTCAGAACACTGTTGTTCCAAGGTTGTGTATTTATTACTAGTTACCTCTGTGTTCTTTAGTCATTGTATACCTCCCTGTGTCTTCACCTGTCTTCATCATTCCTCTACTAACCTCCCTCTTCTTGTATATTGTCCTCCCCTTTCTGTATATTGCCCTTCCCATCACTCCAGTTAACATGTGGCTAGCTTCTAGCCAATGAATTACCCTGCCTTCCCTCCCATCTCTGATAACCATCAAAGAATCTTTTGGTGTGAAAACCTTTTCTTGAGTTTTTACAATAGTGGTATCATACAATATTTGTCCTTTTGTGATTGACTCATTTTACTCAGCATAATGTTCTCCTGCTTTATCCATGTTATGAGGTGTTTTGCAAATTCATCATTATTCTACAAGATGGCATACTACTTCATTGTGTGTATATACTTAAGTTTGTATATACATTCTTCTACTGATGAACATTTAAGCTGTCTCCATCTTTTTGCTGTTGTGAATAGTGCTATGATGAATATCAGTGTGCATTTATCCATTCGTGTCCTAGCTCCTGGTCATTTGCTTCTACAAACCAACCACTAAATACTTTATGGAGCACAGACCTCTTCTGATAAACATGGGGTTGCTGTAAGTCAGAATTGAATCAATGGCAACTAGTTTATATATAGAGAGAAATATATATTTAATTTTTTCGTTTCTGTGGAGAACCCTGACAAATACATCCTTTCTCCTATAGTTTGCTGAGGGTGTGTGACTGTTGCTGTTAAGTGCCGTTGAATCGGTTCTGACCCATAGCAACCCTGTATAGGATCTCCAAGGAGCAACTGGTGAGCTTGAACCACCGACTGTGCTGCTCAAACAACTTTGCCATCCAGCACATTAGCCCACAGCGCCACACCAGGACTCCGGAGGGTGTGTGATATTGTTGTTGTTGTTGTTGTTAAGTACCATGGAGTTGGTTCCGACTCATAGTGACTTTTCACAGGGTTTCTGAGGCTGCAAATCTTTTACAGAAGCAGAAAGCCTCATTCATCTTTCTCCTACAGAACAGCTGGTAGTTTCGAGCTGCCAACCTTGAGATTAGTACCCAGATTTGTAACCACTACGCTAACAGAGCTCTTGAGGGTGTGTGATAGATATTAATAATTATTGCACCAGTTTTCCTTTCTTTTAATAATTTTTACATGGATATGTATAATACTATTACCTGGTTCAGAAATCTGGGGGTGTTTGTACCTTTAGTTTTCAGCTTGCGGGCTTCAGATGAAATTTCAAGACATTATGAAAAGTCCCATTCAATATCCTGTTGCACTAAAAATACATCAGGAGGCCTGCCTTATAAATCCTAAGTCCTCATCAGGCCTATCTGTAGACTACACAATGGGAAACAAAGAAGCTGTGACTATTGGCAAAGTCTTCTGTCTGGGCTGCTGAGATAAGACTTTTGGAAAGATCCAAACCACAGACATTTGCAATAGTTACATAATCATTTCCGGCCCACCCCTTTGTTGAATACATTCCAGAAAAATGAACATTCCTTAGGAGGCTAAGGTTTCAGCAGAGTTTACAGACTGAGGCAGAGTAGGCGGCAAAGCCTAAAGATATGCTTTAGAAAGTCAGCCTATGGAAAACCTATGGATACTGACAAAATACTGTCTGGTATAGCCTTGGAAGATGACTCCTCTATGTTGGAGGTGGTGGTGGTGGCTGTGTGCCGTGGAGTCGGTTCCGACTCATAGCGACCCTATACAGGGTTTCCGAGGCTGTAAATCTTTACGGGAGCAGAACACCTCATCTTTCTCCCGTGGAACAGTTGGTAGTTTCGAACTGCTGATCTTGCGGTTCGCAGCCCGATTCGTAACCACTACGCTATGCTAGAAGGCACTGAAAATACCCAGTGGAGGCAACAATGGATTCATCCATACCAATGATCATGAAGGTGGCGCAGACCTTGATGACATTCCACTCTGTTGTCAATGGGGGCACTATGAGTCGGAGCCAACTCCACAATAATTAGCACCAACTATAGGCTTCAGCATCACCGAAGCCTTAGCTCCAGGTTATAATCAGTAGCAGGATTTCTAGTCTCTTTTCCTTAACTGTGGAGCCCCACCTCCACTTCTGGTCTCAAGCCATAAGCCTTTGGGGTGCTCATATTCCCTATCACTGGGGCTCTGAAGTGGCCTATTATTTGTTTACAGCTTGACTTTATTTTGATTAGTTGCAGTGTCTGTTCTCCTTGGGAGTAACATGATTAACATCACTCTGCCTGCTATCTCTCAGAAGCTGCATTCCTACCTACTAAGGATTGTTTTTGAGCTGCAAGCCAGTATGCCTGTAGCTTCAACACCATTTGCTGCTTTGCATTTTTGCTTCAGTTCTGGACACGTGTTCATTTTGGTTTTGAACACAGTTGTGACTTTACTTTTTTCTTCTGCATTTTGTTTATCAGGTAGGACCAGAAGACAGGATGTCAAAATATAAACTTATAATTTTGACAAGAGACTTCTTAAAGATGTGGTCCAGATGACCAAGAAATATATAAAAATGAAGATTTAAGAGTAGGAAAATTATAGTATAAAACACTTCGTGGAAAGTGCCAAAATTTCCCAAATAAACTAACTGACTAATTGTTGGCAAAGTTCCAAAACTGAATAAATTTGAAAAGAAAACATTTATAGTGAATACACAGAATTTTCAGTCGCTTCATATGCATGTGAAAGTTGGGCAATGAATAAGGAAGACACTAGAAGAATTGATGCATTTGAATTATGGTGTTGGAGAAGATCATTAAAAGTACCATGGACTGCCAGAAGAACAACCAAATCTGTGTTGGAAGAAGTCCACCCGGAATGCTCCTTTGAGGGACAAGTTTCTGGAGAAGGACATCATACTTGGTAAAGTGGAGGGTCAGTGAAAAAGAAGACCCCCAATGAGATGGATTGACATAGTAGCATTAGCAATGAGCGCAAGCATAGCAATAACTGTGAGGTTGGTACAGGATCAGGCAGTATTTCTTTCTATTATGAATAAGATTGATATGAGTCAGAGCTGACTCAAAGGCACCTAACAACAACAATCTTAATGGATTAAAAGATATTCTACAGAAAACTTTCTTATTTAAAAAAGCCCAACATACATAATTTAGGAAAAATCATTTATATAATAATGTAGGATTATTATGTGATACATTATAATAATCAGGAATTGGAACTTGAGGGTTGTTTTTGTTGTTATGTGCCGTGGAGTTGGTTTCGACTCATAGCGACCCTGCACAGGGTTTCCAAGGCTGCAAATCTTTACAGGAGCAGAAAGCCTCATCTTTCTGTTTCGAACTGCTGACCCTGAGGTTAGCAGCCTGATCCGTAACTACTACGCTACCAGGAAATTGAGGGTGGGTGGAGGGACATAAAGGCTGGAAAATTAATATACAGATTTTAAACAAAAGTCACAGGCACTTGCAAATGAGAGGAAAAAAGGAGAAAGAAGGAATAATCCATTTAAATAATTCATGGTTTCGATAGGAAATTAAAACCACAGTTACAGACTACTTGGAAAATACTGACAATGAGAACACCATGATGAGGCCAAAGTTGTGCTTAGAAGCAAATTGATATCCCTGAGGGAGTTCATTATTAAACCAACAAGTGTTCAACCTAAGAAACACAAACTGAACCAACTCAGGAAAGCAGTAGTAAGAAGGAAGTATTCAGTAAACTACTAGCAGAAACAAACACTACAGAATTGATATATTAATCTGATTTACTACAAAATCCAATATATTTATCTGAGAAAACCTCTGAGAAATTTATTAGAGATTTAAAGCAAGAGAAAAAATATTAGGAATGAGAAATGAGATAAAATTTCAGACATAATGAGTTTAAATTTTTATATTGAAAAATTCAGCTCTGTAAGAAGAAATACTAAAGTATACATGGGTAGAATGATAGAAAATATGGGATTTAAAATGCAGTAGTTGAGCACTATAGGAAAAGCACTGGACTGCTTAGCAGTTCAAACCCACCAACTACTCCTTGGAAACGCTATACAGGGTTGCTATGAGTTGGAACTGACTCGACGACACTTGAGAACAACAAGTATTTATAAAAGCGTGGTGTGGCATAGATGAAAGAACATTAGCAAAATGTTGATTATAGTTGAAGTTGAGTAAATAGGGTTCATGATTTCATCAATATATTTATCATTTTTGCTATAAAAACCTGTCAACTGAGGTCCCCAGAAAGATGAACGTCCCGACTCATTGGCTGTAACGTGCCCTCATGGCTATGTTCTATATACTATTTATATAGAACTATATGCTATTTATATAGAACTATATACTATTTATATAGAACTATATACTATTTTCTCTACTTTTATATACTATTCTATATACTATTTTCTCTACTTTTAGGTTTGCTTGAGAATTTCCATAATTCAAAGTTAAAATATTTAGAGTATTAAAGTATTAAAGTTAAAATACTATGCCTGACACTGTGCTAATGCATTTGGCACTCTCCCTACCAAAGTAGATAATTTTCTAAGAAAACACATTACTAAAACGAACTTGAGAAGTGGAAAATCTGAATAGAACAACAACTATAGAAAAAAGTAAGAGAATTACCTCCAAAGAGATTCTAAGATCTGATGATTTTATTTGTGAATTTCTTCTTCAAGAAACACTTGTTTTACGTTCTATAAACTATATAGAAGTAAAGGGTATCATCAGATTGATTCTATAAATTAGCACAACTGTACTCCTATGATAGTTGTTAGGTGCTGTGGAGTTGGTTTGGACTCATAGTGATCCTGCGCATAACAGAAGGACACACTGCCCTGTCCTGTACCCTTTTCACAGTCATTGCTGTTTGAGGCCATTATAGCAGCTGCTGTGCCTTTCCAGCTCATTCATAAAATTCTCTCCCATTCTATCTGGGATTATCTATTGTGGCCCTGGTCAGAATGGTCAGTATTGATAACTGGGCATCATGGAATTCTTCTGTTCTATGGAAGGAACTCTGGTAGCATAATGGTTACGAGTTGGGCTGCTAACCTCAAGGTCAGCAGTTCGATACTACCAGCGGTTCTGCAGGAGAAAGATGAGGCTTTCTGCTTCCGTAAAGAAAGATGAGGCTTTCTTACAGCCTCAGAAACCTGATACAGGGTTGCAATGGGTCGTAACTGACTCGATGGCACTTAACAACAACAACAACAACATGGATAGGTAAGGCAATTGGTTTGTGTAGGCAATTGGTCCTGTAAACTGACTTCTTCTTTCAGTCTTTGGTTTTCTTTCTCTCTTGTTCCAGATGAGTAGAGACCAAGAGTTGATGGCTGTGTACAAGCTTTTAAAACCCCAGATGCTACTTAGGAAACTAGGATGTAGAGTATAAACTTTATAGAAGGTGTTGTTGGTGCCAACTGACTGAGATGTCCCATGAATCTATGGTCGTAAGCCTTCAAACCCAGTAAACGAATCTTGCAAGATATATGGTTATGTGTGGAGGCACTTGCAACTGTGCCCTCTATGTACTTTGTTATGTGTATGAACATACGTACAGTACTCAAAAACTGTGTATATATAGATATGCTTACAGATGCACCTATATATGCTCATGATGGCACTTAACAACAACAACGTATACACAAATATGTTGTTGTCAGGTGCCATGGAGTCGGAACCGACTCATAGCGACCCCATGCACAGCAGAACGAAACAATGTCTGATCCTGGGTCAACCCCACCACTGCTGCCACACTTGATGCCATCAATGATGCCACCTGGCTGATCCATCTCGTTGGAGGTCTTCCTCTTTTT
>NW_006408865.1:996928-1003946 GCF_000296735.1 Chrysochloris asiatica | reverse complement strand
GTCCGATGATTTCCGCATTCCGTTGGGTCACCTTTCTTTGGAATGGGCACAAATATACCTTCCTACAAATGTATATGGAGTCCTGCTGTGGTGCTGTGGGTTAATGTGCCAGACTGCAAAGCCATTTGAACTGTGAGGTCAGCAGTTCAAGCTCACCTACTGCTCCTCAGAAACCCTGTGGTTTGGTTGCTATGGGTCGGAACTGACTTGACGGCATGTAACAACAACAACAACATAAACATATATGGACTTCTGGTGTGGCACTGTAGGATCAGCACTGGACTTTGAAGCACAAGGTGGGCAGTTCAAACTCACTAGCTACTCCTCAGAAACCCTATTCAGGGTCACTATACCCTGAAACTGACTCGATGGCACTTAGCAACAACAGTAAATGTATATACATGCATATCAATCTATGTAACTACTGTTGTTGTCAAATTGCATATGCTAGGTGTATATGAATATTTCTTAGTGTCGTCCTTAAGTTGTGTTCACTTCACCAACATTCAGTGTTGCCTTTCTCATCATTAAAGCTAACAATTGTCTCCTATTTAGAGAGTGAGACTGAATTTTTAAATGATCCCTTACTTTATCAAGCATCTTTTAGAGCAGGTGGTATAGGTTAGTGAGTAAAAGCATGGGCTCTGGAGCCAGGATTCCTGGCTTCAAATCCTAGCTCTTCTAAGTATTAACTGTATGACTTTGAGCAAGTGATTTAAGCTTTCAGCACTTTAATTTTTGTTTAAAAAATGGAAATAATAATTGTACCTACATCATCATGCTGTTTTAAGGATGTTGTTGTTGTCAAGTGCCGTTGAGTCGATTCTGACCCATAGTGACCCTGTATAGGGTTTCTGAGGAGCAGTTGGTGAGCTAGAACCACCGACCTTGCAGTTCAAACAGCTTTGCAGTCTGGGGCATTAACCCACAGCACCACATCAGGACTCCAAGGATGTTGACATACATAAAAAAATGAAAACAGTGCCTGGACTCATAGCAATTGCTTTGTAATTGTTAGCTATTACCATCTGACTGACTTTTTTGATTAGCTGAATAGTTCTTTCTCACTGCACTGGATGGGATATCAGTTTATAGGTTTTTATAGAAGAAATTATTAATATATTGATGACATAATGAACCCTATTTACCCAGCTTCAGCTATAATCAAAAAGGTATCATCACTTAAGCTAGTTTAGTAGAAAAACTGAAACCCAACAAACACCAAGCCTTACTCAAACCAGTTTAATAACAATGATTAGATATGATATTAATGTATTTAACAACTGGTGTGGCATGGGTATTGACCAATTAGACTAGACATCAGATTAACAAAAATGCATTTGAGCCGTGAATAACTAGGGTGGTTATGCCAGTATGACACTGTAGGATAAGCACTGGATTGTCAAACACAAGGTGATGTGGGTCATGTGGTCTCCCTTGCACAATCATGGTGGTCAGGGCATGGATTGTCCTAAATGGATTGGACTAGATACATACCCCACTTGGAGTTGGGGCTGGGGTCAGCTCTCCTGGAATTGTTTGGATACACAAACAAGCATTAGGAAGCTATGGGAGGAAGGTGAGTGCGGATACTCAGAAGATCATCAACAAATATCCTCTATATTAGTGCAAAATATATCAACGATAGATTCAATTAAAAAAAAACATGATAATCTTGTCGTTGTTGTTATGTACCGTGGAGTCGGTTCTGACCCATAGCGACCCAGTATAGGGTTTCTGAGGCTGTAAATTTTTACAGGAGCAGAAAGCCTCATCTTTCTCCCGTGGAACAGTTGGTAGTTTCGGACTGATGATCCTGAGGTTAGCAGCCCGATTCATAACCACTACGCTATCTTAGTGGAGATCAATATGGCTGCACCTCAGTGTAAAGAGAACAAAAATATTCACAACTTGACCAATAAATAACATCCTGATTAATGGAGAAAAGATTGTAGTTGTCAAAGACTTCATTTTGCTTCAGTTGACAATCAACACTCATGGAAGCAGCAGTCAAGAAACCACATGATGCATTGCATTAGGCACATCTGCTGTAGAAGATCTACATCAACAGCAAAGATGTAGTTTGAGGACTAAAGCACAACTGAGCCAAGCCATGGTATTTTCAGTTACCTCATATGCATGTGAAAGTTGGGCAATGAATAAGGAAGGCTGTAGAAGAATAGATGCATTTGAATTATGTTATTGGAGAGAATATTAAAAGTATCACGGGCTGCCAGAAGAACTAACCAATTGGTGCTGGGAGAAGTACAACCAGAATGCTCCTTAGAAGTCAGAATGGCCAGACTTCATCTCTCATACATTGGACATATTATCAGGAGGGACCAGTTCCTGGAGAAAGACATCATGCTTGGTAAATGGAGGGTCAGCGAAAAAGAGAACGACCCCTAATGACATAGATTGGCACAGTGGCATCAGCAATGTCTCAAGTGTAATGACAATTGTGAAGATGGTGCAGGACTGAGTAGTGTTTTGTTCTGTTGTGCATAGACAGGGTCATTATGAGTCAGAGCTGACTCAACAGCACCTAACATCTTAATGGATTAAAAGATATTCTATATAAAACTTATTTTTTAAAATTAGAGAGTAAAACACTAATAGCTCCAAAGTGGAAAAAGTATAAAAGTGGATCACAGAAAGAATACAACTAGCCAATAAGTATGTAAAAAGGCATATAGGTTCTTAGTGAAAAGGAATGAAGATAAAATGATCATGAGATAGCAGCTTTTACTTAATCAATTGACAAAATAAAATAATGGAACGAGGAGGATTGTCCCAAATAACTTGTGAGCTTATTTGAGGTTCTATGGGCCATAGGCTAGTTTGGAGTTGAGATCTAGCCCTTCTAATCACTGGAAGAGAAAGGTCCAAGCTTAGTCTTTCTCTCACTCCAGAGTTTCCAAGTGCTGAGCTGCTGGCATTCCAAGACAACTGCTGTAAACAGCGGGCTCTCCCAAACCAGACTGCTTAGCAGGCTGATAAGGTGGCTTCTGTGCTTGTCATTTAAGAATGAAGTTCTATAGGGCTGAGGTACAGCAGACCTGGGCATGCTTCTTCATGTGCTAGCATGCTGACCTTGGCCTTGTAAGTTTCTTTTTTTATAAGTAAGTAAACTGACTCCTTAATCCATGCCATGTGATGTTGGTGAAATTTAACCCAAACTCTAGTGCATTGTATGGTGTAATGGTGAATTTTATATGTCAACTTGGCTTGGTTATGATGCCCAGTTATTTGGTCAAACACTAGTCTAGATGTTGTTGTGAAGGCCTTTTGTAGATGTGATTAACATTTACTACCAGTTTATTTGAAGTAAAGGAGATTACCCTTGTTAATTTGGGTGGGGCTCATCCAATCATTGACAATCTAAATATCAAAAACTGAAGTGTCCTAGAAAAGAAGGAATTCGGCCTCAAGACTGTAGCATAGAAATCCTGCCTGAATTCTCACTTTGCTGATCTGCCCTACAGATTCTGGACTTGCCAATCACCCTAGTCTTGACAACCATTTCCTTTAAGTAAATCTCTATGTATATCTTGGAGTCCTGGTTAAGGATAAATTGTAGAACAATTTCTGGACTGCTAACTACAAGGTTGGCACTTCAAACTCACGAGCCACTCCTTAGAAACCCTATACAGTGTCACTATGACTGACTGGATGGCACTTAACAATGACAGATATATATCCTACTGATTCTGTTTCTTTGGGGAACCCTGAATGATACACATTACACATAGAAAGACCCAGAAAGGAACCATCTTACTCAAGAACAAGTTAATGATATTCTCAGTAATGATGAGATGTGAGGAGATGGAAACTCCCCTCATCTCTGTTGCCCTAAGGTTAGTTCCAATTTTTTGCAGAAGCAATTTGCAATGTGTTTAATGGGTCTTCAGTATATTAATTTTTAAAAAATATGGAAATATACTTTTTTTTAAAAAAATGTTTTATTGTGAATTGAGTGAAAGTTTACAGGGCAGATCATCGGTTTTACATTAAAAAAATCATACACTTTGTTTCATTACATTGATTATAACCCCCTCCATGTACCATCAGTTAACAGTATTTCTTGATATTCACTTTAGCTTTTTTAAAATTTCTATTTAAGGTTTTTTATTGTGGATTGAGTGAAAGTTTACAGGGCATATCATCAGTTTTACATTCAACAAATATGGAAATATAATTTTTTAAAAAATGTTTTTATTGTGAATTGAGTGAAAGTTTACAGGGCAGATCATTGGTTTTACATTAAAAAAAATCATACAGTTTGTTTCATTACAATGATTATAATCCCCTCCATGTACCATCAGTTAACAGTATTTCTCTCTAATCACTTTAGCTTTTTTAAAACAAACAAGCAAACAAACAAAAAAACCACCCAGGCATTTATAATAATTTACAACCTGTGATATGCCTATGATACAACCTTGCTTGCTGAAAGTGAAGAGGATTTGAAACATTTACTTATGAAGATCAAAGAGCACAGCCTTCGGTATGGATTGCATCTCAATGTCAAGAAAACACAAATCCTCACCACTGGACCAGTAAACAACATTCTTATCAATGAAGAAACGATTGAAGTTGTCAAGGACTTCATTCTTCTTCGATCAACTGTCAACACTCGCGGAAGCAGCAGTCAAGAGATCAGACAACATATTGCATTGGGCAAATCTGCTGCACAGGAACTTTTTAAAGTATTGAAGAGCAGAGATGTCAGCTTGAGGACTAAGGTGCGCCTGACCCAGGCCATGGTGTTTTCAATAGCCTCATATGGATGCGAAAGCTGGACAGTGAATAAGGAAGATCGTAGAAGAATTGATGCTTTTGAGTTGTGGTGTTGGAGGAGAATACTGAAAGTGCCATGGGCTGCCAAAAGAACCAATAGATCTGTTTTGGAAGAAGTGCAGCCAGAGTGCTCCTTGGAGGCCAGGATGGCTAAGCTTCGTCTCTCATACTTTGGACATATTGTCCGGAGGGAACAGTCACTGGAGAAGGGTGTCATGCTGGGTAAGGTGGAGGGTCAGAGAAAAAGAGGAAGACCTCTAACGAGATGGATTGGCCAGGTGGCATCACTGATGGCGTCAAGTGTGGCAGCGGTAGTGAGGTTAGCCCAGGATCGGACATTGTTTTGTTCTGCTGTGCATGGGGTCGCTATGAGTCGGTTCCGACTCGATGGCACCTGACAACAACAACACATCTCCAAAGGGCACATTCTGCAAGTCTGCCTCCTGGCCACCAGCTCTTAGTCCCTCTCTCTTCTTAGTTCATGAATCTAGAGTGCTCAGCCACTCCCCTCTCCGTGCCCCCATCTCTGCCTTGGAAATATACTTTTAACAAATCGTGGATTTATTACCACGGCCAAAGATGTCATGAAGATACCAGGGATATGCATGAAAAGTAGATGATGTTAAACAGGAAACACTTTAACTGTAACGTTACAGTTGGAAAAAAAAAAAATAGGTGCGTACTATTTTATTCTCCTGGAAATGAGACACCTATGTTGTTATAGGGAATTTAGCAGAAGAATCTGGGGAGCAACAGAATATCTGACATTTCTGATCATGATTTCAATGACAGTCTTTAAAATGTACCTCTGTAAATCCGGCTTTGAGGACAAAACCCACAAAATTATGGAACTCTGAACAGTGAGGCCATCTAGTGGCCATATAGAGAAATTTCCAAATTCGGACACCCAATGTTCTCTGCATTCCTAACACTGTACACTCTCTTACTGAAGCTTAGCCTTGAAAGCGAAGCCGCCACACAGTGAAGAATGCCTTTGGTGTTTGCTGGACTACATTTTTTGGAATGAGTCCAAGATTCAACTGCGAAATCCAAATCTCATCAGCTGTGGGCTGCTTAGTGTTGTGGAAGGATTTTATGTTATGTGGTCAGTACGCGTGCACGTTCCAGTCCCATCACCAGCTCAAGGTCACCATATTGCAATGGAAAGTTTTAACACACAAAGACTGCTTCTGCTGGAATCATGTAATATGGGTGCTGTGAAAAGAAGCAGGTGCAGATTAAGGGGACAACACAGAGTGAATCATATTTTAGGACCTACTCTCTGTCCTTTGTGGATTACTTATAAACAAAATGGTGTGTGTAAGATACATTATTAAGATGTATTAGAGAACAGGCTAGTCCTTTCTCTGAACAAAGTCCTAACAAAGATGAGAATCTACTAGAACTTTGACCTGGGTTGTGGTAATCAAATTTATCTGAACAAAAATATGTAAATACTTGGGACATTGTTTTGATGATTCTAGTCCTCCGTGTTGCTAATTCACAACCGCTCCTTGATTCTTTACAATATCAGTTAGCTTTATAAATGTACTCTCTTTTCTATCTTTCTTAAGATTATGAGATGTAATTTTCCTTTCTAACCCTTAACTGCTCTTACTGTGCTTTATTCCTCTTCTGAATCAAAATGTAAAATTTCATTATAGACCAGTGAAACAAAAAGCAGGCTATTTTGATAAAAAAAAGTATTTTTTTCCTCTTCTTTCAGTCCGTTGTGCTTTCTTGGACTGCCTTTTTATGTAGAAATACCACATACTGACCTGAATAACTGTGTGAATTATGAAACACATACAAACCTTTTCTTTGGGTATTCTGAGCTTGTGCAGGGAGTTCAAAGGAACATGAAGAAAAAAACCAAGAACAAAGAGAATTGCAAATGCATAACGTGTTTCTGTCTGACAAAATATGTATATAGGGCAAACTTAAGGAAGTTGCGCTTTAATATTAAAGCCTCAACATAAAGAAAAAACCCCCACAAAAATCCTCACAACTGGACCAATAAACAACACCGTGATGGTTGGTTGGTTGTGTGCCACGGAGTCGATTCTGACTCATAGTGACCCTGAGTAGGGTTTCCAAGGCTATAAATCTTTTTTTTTGTTTTTAAAGCTTTTACTGTGAATTGAGTGATAGTTTACATGGGAGAGCATCAGCTTTACATTAATCCTATTGTATTTCATTTCATTGCAATGATTATAAT
>NW_006408865.1:982745-993608 GCF_000296735.1 Chrysochloris asiatica | reverse complement strand
TCACATTCATCATCAAAAAGAACAAATAAAGGTCTGTTTTGAAGTAAAATGCTGTCTGTGATAGGATAATATCCATATGCTTACTACCACTATTGTTCAAATTTACCCACCAACCACTAAAGTCAGTGATGATGAAGTTGAAGAATTCTACCTAACTTCTTCAGTCTGAAATTGATCAGACATGCAATCAAGATGTATTGATCATTACTGGTGATTGGAATGCAATGGTTGGAAACTAAGAGGAAGGATCAATAGTTGTAAAATATGGCATTGGTGATAGAAATGATGCTGGAGATTGCATGATAGAATTTTGTAAGAACAACGACTTCTTCATTACACATACCTTTTTTAAACAACATAAAAGGTTACATACATGGATCTTACCAGATGGAATAACAGATATCAAATTGACTACATCTGTGGAAAGAGATGTTGGAAAAGCTCCATTTCATCAGCCAAAACAAGGTCAGTGGCAGACTGTGGAATGAACCATCAATTGCTCATATGCAATTTCAGGTTGAAGTTGAAGAAAATTAAAACAAGTCTCCAAGAGCCAAAATATAAACTTGAACATATCCCACCTGAGTTTAGAGATCATTTGAAGAACAGATTTCATGCATTAGACACTCATGACTGAAGACCAGAAGAGTTGTGGGATGACATCCAGAACATCAGGCAAGAAGAAAGCAAAAGGTCAATAAGAAGAAAAGAAAGAAGGAAAAGACCAATATGGATGTCAGAAGAGACTGAAACTTGCTCTACAGGGTAGAAATGCCAAAGCAAATGAAAGAAATGAGGAGGAAAAGAGCTGAACAGAAATTTTCAAAGGTCAGCTCGAGAAGACAAAGTAAAATGTTATAACAAAATGTGCAAAGACCTGGAGTTAGAAAATCAAATGGGAAGAACATGCTCCGCATTCCTCAAACTGATGATACTGTAGAAAAAAGTCAAGGCTCAACTTGAAATATTGAAGGATTCTGTGGGCAAAATATTGAATGATGCTGAAAGTATCAAAAGAAGATGGAAGGAATACACAGAGTCACTGTATCAAAAAGAAATGGTCGACGTTCAGCCAAGATCCATCTCACATCAACAATGATAGCCCTCATTCCTTCTGAATCCAACTTGAACTTCTGGAAGTTCTTTGTCAATGTAGGTAGCATATGATTAAGAGTCAATGATACAGAAGGAAGAAGTCCAAGGTGAATTGAAGGCATTGGCAAAGAACAAGGCACCAGGAATTGATGGCATACAAATTGATATCTTTCAACAAACTGATGCAACACTGGAGGCACTCACTCATCTATGACAAGAAATTTGGGAGAAAAACTACCTGGACTACTGACTAGAAGAGATCCATATTTGTGCCCATTCCAAAGTGTGGTGACCCAATAGAATGAGCAAATCATCACACAATATCATTTATATCACATGCAAGTAAAATTTATGCTAAAGATAATACAAAAATGACTGCAACCATACATTGACAGAGAACTTCCAGAGGTTCAAGCTGGATTCAGAAGTAATGAGGGATATCATTGCTGATGTCAGATAGATGCTGACTGAAAGCAGAAAATACCAGAAATATGTTTATGTGCTTTATTGACTATTCAAATGTTTTTGATTTTGTGAATCATGACACAAGGGAACACCAAGTGGTTTAACATTTGTAAAGGTGTGCACCAGGGTTGTATTCTTACACCATACTTATTCAACCTGTATGCTGAGCAAATAATCCAAGAAGCTGGGTTATATGAAGAAAAATGTGGCATCAGGATTGAAGGAAGACTCATTAACAACCTGTGAAAAGCAGATGATACAACCCTGCTTGCTGAAAGTGAAGAGGACTTAAAACACTTACTGATGAGATCAAAGAACACAGCTTTGGTATGAGTTGTGTCTCAATGTAAAGAAAACAAAAATCCTCACCATTGAATTAATAAAGGTGTGGCACTGTGGGCTAATGTGTCTGACTGCAAAGTTGTTTGAACTGCAAGGTTGGTGATTCAAGCTCACCAGCTGCACCTTGGAAAGCCTATACAGGGTCACTATGGGTTGGAATTGACTCGACTTCACTTAACAACAACAACAACAACATATAAATGGAGAAAAGATTGAAGTTGTTAAAGACAACATTTTGCTCAGATCAACCATCAACACTCATGGAAATAGTAGTCAAGAAGTCAAATGATATATTGCACTTGGCAAATCTGCTGTACAAGACCTCTTTAAATGTTCAAGACCAAAGTTGTCAGTTGAGAATGAAGGTGCACCTGACCCAAGCCATGGTATTTTCAATAACCTCATATGCATGTGAAAGTTGGACAGTGAATAGGGAAGACTGTAGAATAATTGATGCTTTTGGAGGAGAATACTGAAAGTACCATGGACTGCCAAAAGAACAAATAGATCTGTGTTGGAAGAAGTACAGCCAGAGTGTTCCTTGGAACCCTAGATGGCCAGATTTCATCTCTCATACTTTGGACATATTGCCAGGAGGGACCAGTCACTGGATAAGGAAATCATGTTTGCTAAAGTGGAGGTTTGGAGAAAAACAGGAAGACCCCCAATGAGATGGATTGACACAGTGGCAGCAGCTATAGGCTCAAACATGGCAATGATTGTGAGGTTGGTTCAGTGTTTTGTTCAGTTGTACATAGGGTGGCTATGAGTTGGTACCAACTTGATGGTACCTAACAACCTAAGAAGTGAATTCTAGGAATTGTGGTGTGGCACTGTGGAATAAACACTGGGCTGCAAGGTTGGTTTGAAACACAAGGACAGGGTTCAAACTCACCAGCCACTCCTTGGAAACCCTATTACAGGGTCACTATGAGTCTGAACTGACTCAATGGCACTGAACAACAACAACAATAACAGTGAATTCTAGTTCCTAAAGTACCTTTATGTCCTCAAGCTCAGGACTGTAGAAAGAGAAAAGGCAGACAGGCACCGCTGTTTTCTTTTTATGAAGTGACTGAGCACTTGGCAGGTAACAACCCAACCCTGAGACTGGTCTTTGAACCCCAAATCGTTGTGTTTTTCTGCCTTATTACAAATTCCACTGGTTTTGGTGAACCTTTGTCCACACCCTTCAGCTAGTACAACTGAAGGGTTTTGATTTTGCATTCCTAGGCCCCTTCCAGCTCCACACCCTCCATCTGCATACTACAAATGCTTTCTCTTTGGAAGAACTCCAGATGGGGAAATACTTTTGTACTTGTACATTTGAAATTTCTGCTTAGGCTATGTGACACTTAAGGGTGACAGGCGTTGAGTCCATTTGGCATCCTTTCTTGGGATGGGTGGCTAAAACCAGTTGTTGTCTAGGCATTCCAATTCATGGGTCATAGAAGTTAGAATTATCCAGACAAGCACAGCTGCCAGGACTTAACCTCAATTGATATTCAGAGGAAGAATGAACTCTGAATCGGATTTCAGTGGTTCCACCTGGAATGGGATTTTCTTGTGGGTCTGGCAAAAGCCATGCTAGATTTAAAGTGAAATTAAGCTGTGGTCTCTCGGGTCAACACAGGAAATTACAAATGACGGCTGCTTGTCTCAGTAGCAACATGTGGTCAAGAGCCTAATCCAGAGCCCCTGGTATGTGGGCTGTAGGGCTGCATTGGCGTCCAGCTTGGAGCCCTCTGGGGAAGTTTATTTTGGTGCAGAGAAGAGGGTTCATTCTTTTTTTTAAGAAAAAGGCATGTGATTGTCAGCCAGCCACATGGCTGCTGCTCTGAGTCAGGCTGCTAATCTGTAAATATGAGAGCAATATTTGCCTCACAGGTATCTGTTCTGTGAAAAGCATTTTGGAAGCCATGCAGTGTTATTAATACTGTCCATTACTTATAATTTTCCTGCAGGAAAGGGAGAAGGAAAAGTGTAAGAAATAAATGAGGGTGTGAAAGGGAAGAAAAAGGAACAGCAAGAATGTTATTAAAATAAATTTTAAAGTGATTATAGGCACCTGGAGCTATGCTAACTAAGAGCTATATAAGTAAATTTGTTTTTGTTAAAATGTCGTGAAGTAGGTTCTGACTCAGTGGCCCTGTATAGGGTCTCTGTGACTGTAAATCTTTGTTGGAGCAGAAAACCTCATTTTTCTCCCATGGAGTGGTTGTTAGACTTGAACCGCTGACTGACTTTATGGTTTGTGGTCTAGTGCTTATCCTACAGAGCTACCACACTTCCTATAAATAAGGTTGTTGTTTTTGTGTGCCGTTAAGTTGGTTCTGACTCATAATGACCCTATATAGGGTTTCTGAGGAGCGGCTGGTGAGTTTGAACTGCTGATCTTGCGGTCGAGTGTTTATCCTATGGGACCATAAATAAAGTTGTTGTTGTTAAGTACCATGGAGTCGTTTCCGACTCATACTGACCCTGTACAGCGTTTCTGAGGCTATAAATCTTTACTGGAGCAGAAAGCCTCATCTTTTTCCCGCGGAACAGCTGGTAGTTTTGAACTGCTGACCTTGGGGTTAGCAGCCCGATTTGTAACTACTATGCTACCAGAGCTCCTTATAAATAAGGATACAAGGATATAATTATGAACCCAAGGACTTTGCATATTAAATGGTACAACACTGATATGGAATGGAGTAGAAGTGGGGGGTTGAGAGTAGGGAAAAGGAGTAACATTAGTGGAGCATCTAAGTGTCCAAGGTACTGTTGAAGATGCCATTGTCACATTACACCTTCACACGAAGCGA
The DNA here is from genome assembly GCF_000296735.1 of Chrysochloris asiatica. Lineage (NCBI taxonomy): Eukaryota > Metazoa > Chordata > Mammalia > Afrosoricida > Chrysochloridae > Chrysochloris > Chrysochloris asiatica. The sequence continues at coordinate 988,896 of NW_006408865.1, read as the reverse complement.
CCCCATGTTAAAGAGACAGAAACCAGGAAACCAAGGCTCAGTTGCATTCAGTTGCTCAAGGCCACATCACTAGTGAGTGATAGAGCTGGGACTTGTCTGCCTCCAAAACACATCCTTGTCAAATGAGCCAATAAACAAAGCATACATTTTTAATTCCTAGGACAAGCGTAGGCTGAGAAAGAAAAAGGCAACCCTGACAGTTACGGTGACCACTTTGTTCCTGTTTGCCAGCGATTGTTTCTGCTTTAGCACTGAATGTCCTGTGTTCTGGGAACTCCTTCAGTTCTGGGCAAACAGGATGGTTGATAATCCTATAGCTGACAACTGGTAGCTGGCTTGCTTGTTAGCAATTGAGTCATAGGGTACTCTTGTTGGACATAAGCAATTGCACAGATTATCAACGTTCCTTGCTCTGATGGAACAAGACAAAAACAAGACCACTCCATAATTATGACTGAATAGGGATAAAGACAGACACTGCAACCACAGACTAACCAAACGCCGCCCTCTTCGGGCTAACAGCACCGACCACCGCTGCTTCTTCAATGACACCACCCGTCTCACTTCTTTCCTCTTGCCCACTAGATAAAAATTTAGATGTTCACTCACCAAATTATCCACATTATGGCAGCCCCTAATCCAGAACAGACCCCCAACGTCTTCTTCCTTGGACCCTGCCTCAAATCATCTAACACAAGTACAGCCCCTATACTAGGTCTTCACTAATATCCTCTTTTTGAGCCTTTTCAAGGTTCCCCATGGTGTGAGGTGTTCTTACTCAGTGTGATAGTGAGTAACTTCAGCGCTGTTTGACTACAGGTATCTTTCTAGTAGGTCTTTGACTGAGGGCATTGGCAGTTTAAATTTTGTGTCAATTTGGCTATGCCTGGATTCTCAGTTATTTGGCAGTTAAAATGTAATAATCCTCCACAGAGTCAGTTCCTACTCAAAGGGACCCTGCATAGGGTTTCTGAAGCTGTAAATCTTTACGGGAGCAGAAAGCCTCATCTTTCTCTCATGGAACAGCTGGTAGATTCGAACTGCTGACATTTCAGTTAGTAGCTCATCTCATAATCCACTACTCTGCCAGAGCTCCTTAATCTCTGATGAGATCTAATGTAATCGAATCACCGCATGGTGTGCTCAGCCCTGATATGATGTTATTCTTTTATGAGTAGACAAGTCTCACTTTTATAATGTCCATGAGGTCAATGCAATAGATAGGATTAGGATGGAATTTGAGTCAATCTCTTTTGAGATATAATAGATTAAACAGGCAAGCAGAGTTCAGAAAGAGTACTATTAACAAGAAAGAAGACCTAGGACTGGAGTGTGTGCTTTGGACCTGCTATTCCTGTACTGTAAAGCTCCCAGATCCAGAGAAAGAGTGATGCTAAGTCACATGGCGATCTCCAAAGAACACTGAGCCTAAAATACTGAAAGACAGGAACCTTTCTCCAAAGTCAGTGCTCTGAATTCAGACTTCTGGCTTCCTGAACTGTGAGAGAATCAATTTTGATTTAACAAACTATCTGCTTGGGGTATTTCTGTCATAACAATACTAGATAGCTAAAACACAGGATTTACAGCAAGGTCAGTGTGTGGAGAGGGACAACTCCCTAACTTGTTATATTGTAATTCTCTGTCTCTGGACCAGTTGTACACAGTTCAATAAGATGCTTCTTAAAGCAGAATTGCTTAATAAACACAATAAATAACATGTATTGAGAATTCCCATTTGCCAGGCATTGTGCAAGCTGACTCACATAATGCTATGGGCTGACTCACATAATGCTCACTCACATCTTCTCAAGTAGGTGCTGCAATTCTTCTCATGTTATAAAGGAAGGAGACTGAAGGAAAACGATGGGAGTTTCCGAGAGCCAGTAAGTGGGGGAGTCAGGATTCAGCATGACTGACTTTGACTCTATAGAGTCCCACTGGCATCTATAGAACATGCAGTGTTTGGTGAGTGTCTTAGTTATCTAATGTGGCTATAACTGAAATACCACGAGAGGATGACTTTAATAACCAGAAATTTACTCTTTCATTGTTTGGAAGGCTGGAAGTCTGAATTCAGAATGCCGGCTCTTAGAGAAAACTTTCCCTTTGTTTGCTCTGGGTAAATTTCCTTGTCTCTTTCCTTTCAGCATCTGTAGGACCCGTATTCCTTGGAGATCTCCATACATCTTGGAGTCAATCTTCCCCTGGATCTAGGAGCTTCACAGTGCAGGGACCCCGGGTCCAATGGATGAATTGTTCTCCTGGCTCTTCTGTCTTAGTGGTAGTAGGTCCCGTTTACTAAGCTCAATTTGCTTTCCTTTTATCTCTTGCAATATAAAAGGTGTTGCATGCCACACTCTTGGGAATCTCCCATAAATTGGATCGGTGTGGCGTTAGGATTAAGGGTAGAGTGGCATTGTAGGATAAGCTCTGGACTGCTAACCACGAGGTTGGTCGGCTGTTCAAACTGACTAGCTGCTCCTGGGAAATCCTATGCACGGTCCTTATGGGTCAGAGCCAATTTGAAGGCACTTAACAACAACATCCCACATTTAATCCTCTTATTGGTTTATCACATCAAATTACATCATGAGGGATAGCTACATCTCAACTTGGCACCACGGAGGATCCTGGTCCAGTCAAGTTAACACAAAATCTTAACTGACACAGGGAGTAAATGACCTGCTTGTCTTCTAATGAACTTGAGACAGTCTTACAGTAATGATAAAACTAAGGTCTCCTAACCTGGGCCCTGTACCATATGAGTACTTTACATGTATTAATTCACTTGAGCCTAACAGCAACTCCATGAGATTGGTACTACTATTTTACAGAAGGGGAAATTGAGGCACACAGAGGCATGTAGAATATTTACATAAGGCTGGTAATGAATAAAGGTTTCACATGTGCTCAGTCTTTCCTGACTATGACTTCTGATGGCTCTATTCCACATAATCTCTTGTTGTTAAATGTCATCGGGTTGGTTCTGACTCATATCAACTCTGTACACGGTGTCTGAGGAATAGCTGGAGAGTTTGAACTGCTGGTTTTGTGGTTCAAATTGACCTTGAGGTTTAGTGTTTATCCTAAAGTGCCACACCAGGACTCCTCATATAATAGGTTGTTGTCATTATGTGCCATGAGTCAGTACTGACTCACAGCAAACCTATGCACAACAGAATGACACCCTGCCTGGTCCTGCACTAACCTCAAAATTGTTGCTATGTTTGAGCCCATTGCCGATGCCACTGTGCCAAAACATTGCATTGGGGGGTCTTCCTCTCTTTCTCTGACTCTCCACTTTTCCAAACATGATGTCCTTCTCCAGGCACTGGTCCCTCCTGATAATATGTCCAAAGTATGAGAGATGAAGTCTGGGCATTCTGGTTTCCAAGGAGCACTCTGGCTGCACTTCTTCCAGCACAGATTGGTTTGTTATTTTGGCAGCTCATGGTACTTTTAATGTTCTCCTTCCACACCATAACTCAAATACATCAATTCTTCTATGATCTTCCCTATTTACTGTCCAACTTTGACATGCATGTGAAGTTATTGAAAATATCATGGCTTGGGTTAGGTGCACCTTAGTCCTCAAACTGGCATCTTTGCTCTTCAACGCTTTAAAGAGGTCTTGTGCAGCAGGTTTGCCTAATGCAATACATCATTTGATTTCATGGTTGTTGCTTCCATGAGTGTTGGTGGTTGATCCGAGCAAAATGTTGTCTGTGACAACTTCATTATTTTCTCCATTTATATGGATATTGTTTATTGGTCCAGTGGTAAGGATTTTTTTTTTTTTTTTTTCACATTGTGATGCAACCCATACCGAAAGCTGTGGTCTTTGATCTTCATCAGTTAAGTATTTTAAGTCCTCTTTGCTTTCAGCAAGCAAGGTTGTATCATCTGCATATCGCAGGTTGTTAATGAGTCTGCCTCCAATCCTGATGCCACGTTTGTCTTCATATTTTCCAGCTTTTCAGCTTATGTATTCAGCACACAGATTGAATAAGTATGGTGAAAGAATACAACCTTGGCACACAACTTTCCTAATTTTAAATCTTTCAGTGTTCCTTTGTTCTGTTCGAACAACTGCCTCTTGGTCTATGTACAGATTCTTCATGAGCATAATTAAGTGTTTTGGAATACTCATTCTCTGCAATGTTGTCCACAGGTTGTCATGATCCACACAGTCAAAAGCGTCTGCATAGTCAATAAAGCACAGTAAACATCTTTCTGGTAGTCTCTGCTTTCAGCCAAGATCCATCTGATTTCAGCAATGATATGTTATTCCATAATCTCTTTTGAATTTGGCTTGAACATCTGGAAGTTCCCTACCAATGTATGGTTGCAGCCATTTTTGTATTATCTTTAGAAAAATTTTACTTGCATGCTATATTAATGATATTGTCCAATGGTTTCTGCATTCCATTGGGTCACCTGTCTTTTGAGTGGGCACAAATACGGATCTCTTCCAGTTAGTTGGCCAGGTAGTTGTTAACTTTCCTGGTATAGACCCTCAGTGCTGCATCAATTTGTTGAAATATTACAATTTATATTCCATCAATTCCTGGTGCCTTGTTCTTTGCCTGTGTCTTCAATGCACCTTGAATTTTTTCCTTCAGTATCATTGGCTCTTGAGCATATGCTATCTCTTGAAATGGTTGAACATCGACCATTTCTTTTTGATATAGTTACTCTGTGTATTCATTCCATCTTTTTGGATGCTTTCTGCATCATTCAATTTTTTGCCCATAGAATCCTTAAATATTGCAAACTGAGGTTTGAATTTTTTTCCTTTTTTCAATTCCCTCAGCTTGAGAATTGTTCTTTCCTTTTGGTTTTTCTAACTCCAGATCTTTGCACATTTTGTTAGAATATTTGACCTTGTCTTCTCCAGTTGCCCTTTAAAGTTTTCTATTCCACTCTTTTACCTCCATGTGTTAGAGGCTAATAATTTTGAGATATAGCACTAAGAAAAAGAGCTGCAAATTATATTTATAAAAATCCTTGAGTGCATCCAGTTTTCAGAGATGCTAAAATGTGAGAAAAAGTTCATTTTAGAATTGGTGAGATGGTTGTTGTTGTTAGGTGCCATGAAGTCAGTATTGACTCATTGTGACCTTATGCACAACAGAAGGAAACACTACCCAGTCCTGTGCCAACCTCATAACTGTTGTTACACTTGAGCCCATTGTCGCTGCCACTGTACCAACCCATCTCATTGGTTGTCTTGCTCTTTTTTGCTGACCCTCCACCTTACTAAGAATTATGTCCTTCTCCAGGGACTTGTCCCTCCTGATAATATGTCCAAAGTATGAGAAATGAGGTTTGGCCATTCTGGCTTCTAAGGAGTATTCCGGCTGTACTTCTTTCAACACAGATTTGTTTATTCTTTTGGAGGACCATGGTACTTTTCATATTCTTCTCCAACACTGTAACTCAAGTGCATCAATTCTTCTAAGGTCTTCTTTATTCACTGTCCAATTTCACATCCATATATGGTTCTTGAAATACCATGGCTTGGGTTAGGTGCACCTTAGTCCTCAAACTGACTCTATTTCAGCACTCAAAATAGTGAAATACAGTAGATATTACTTATTCTCATTGTACAGACGCAGAACCCAGGGTTCAGAAATGATGTATACAAAGGTCCCAAAGGTGGAAGAGGAGTGGCTTTAATCCAGTGTCCTCACAAAATCTGTCCTTGCTTTCTGTCCTTTTCTAAAAATTTTGTGTTCTGGAACTTAAAGGAGGAGGTATTGGGTGTATCTGACTCTATGATGCCCATAAGATTTTTGGGCAAAGGAACACATTTTGTACTATTGAAATCACATCTTGTGAGTGGTCAAGGACTTCATCTAAATGCAGAGTGAGTTTCCTTCTTAACCTTACGTGCTGTTGAGTTGGTTCTGACTCACAGTGACCCTATGCACAACAGAAGAAAACATTGCATAAGTTTTTGGGCATCCAGCTTGTTGAGGGTCTCCCTATTTGTTGCTTACCCTCTACTTTACCAAGTATGGTGTCTTTCTTCAGGGATGGGTACCTCCTGATAACATGTCCAAAGAACGAGGAGCATTTGGTTATACTTCTTCAAGGACAGATTTACTTGTTTTTCTGGCAATCCAGGGTACTTTCAGAAATCTTT
>NW_006408865.1:981844-982645 GCF_000296735.1 Chrysochloris asiatica | reverse complement strand
CAACAGCAGTGATGTTGGCCCAGGATCAGACATTGTTTCGTTCTGCTGTGCATAAGGTTGCTATGAGTTGGTGCTGACTCGATGGCACCTAACAGCAATACCTTTAATCCCATCACAATCCTTATTCAATACAAAGGAGTTTACAGGGTTGTAGGCAGCAACACCTTTCATCTTATAATGGATAAATGGAAAGAGAAGTGAGCAGAGAAGAGGACCTACTATCACCCAGGAAGGAGAACCAGGAGAAGAGTTCATCCTTTGGACCTGAGAGCCCTGCAATGTGAAGCTCCTACATCCAGGGCAAGATTGATGCCAAGATACATGGAGATCTCTAAGGAACAGTGGGCTGACAGATGCTGAAAGGAGACAAGGGTCTTTCTCCAGAGCCAGTGCTCTGAATTTGGACTTACAGCCTCTTAGACTCTGAGAGAATACATTTCTGTTTGTTAAAGCCATTCACTTCTGGTATTTCTCTTACAGCAGCACTAGATAACTAAAAGATTTCTTTTAGTTGATAAAGTAGAGGATCAGTGAAAAGAGGAAGACACTCAGTGAGCTAGATTGCCACAGTAGCTGCAGCAGTGAGCTCAGACATGGCAATGACTGTGACAGGATGGCACAGGGTAGGACGCTGTGTTGTTTTGTCCTACACAGGGTTGCTTTGAGTCCTAACTGACTCAGTGACACCTAATAACTACAAAAGACTTGTATGCTGATTTAATCAAATTTCTCTACCATTCATTTGTCAGTTTGTTGGACTGTGGTGGCTTGTATGTTACTGTGATTCTGGAAGCTATGCTG
>NW_006408865.1:971936-979011 GCF_000296735.1 Chrysochloris asiatica | reverse complement strand
TGCTTTTAAAGAGGTCTTTTGCAGCAGATTTGGCTAATGCAATATGCCGTTTGATTTCTGATGCTTCCATGAGTATTGATTGTGGACCCAAACAAAATGAAGTCTTTCACAATGACTTTGAAAGTCTTTTGGTTGAAAAAAAACTTGGGTAAGATATTAAATTCTTTTGTCTTCTGGCTAAAGAGTTTGCATGCATGAGATCACCTTGCCTGAGAAACTCTTCTCTTTTCAAGTTCCAGTGATGTTTTATAGACTCTTTCCCCTGTTCTCCCTGGGATTCTCCAGTTGTATGTTAGATCAGGAATTGTCAACATGCTTTTGGTCCTTTTGGATTAGACACCCTATAATAAGATTCTTGTTTTTTTGGTTGTCGTTGTTGTTGTAGTTTGCTGGCATCATTTAAGTCTTACTCCTCTCTCTTCCCTTCTGTCCCACACAGGGACAAACTAATAAGAAAGTCATGATGTTCTTCTTTGATGCTGGTGGGAGATTCAACACAAAAAAGCTCCTGTCCTACTCCTAACAACAACAACAACAAATCAAGGTCAGTCTCTTTTCCTCGTTCTCTCATGCCATTTTGGATTTGCTTGGGAGGTCTACCCTGCTCTCCAGGGGAAAACCTCAACTACGTGAATAATAAACCCTCTTGGTGTATGTGCAGCATCAAAAATCTCATCATCTGAACCAAATTTTGGGTGGGAGTACCTCTTGCTTCTGCAGAAAAGTTATTTTAAAAAATATCTTTTGAAAGAGGAAAATACATATCATGTGGTGCTATAGGATAAGCACTAGACTGCTGACACAATGTTGGTGGTTCAAGCCCACCAGTCACTCCTTGGAAACCCTATACAGGGTCACTGTGAGTCAGAACTGACTCAATGACACTTAACAACAACAAGTTTTAAAATAGAGTTGCTGGGTCGTACAGATGGTTAATGTGCTCATCTACTGACCAAAAGGTTGGCATTTCAAGTTGATCCAAAGGCATGAGAGGAAAGGCCTACCAATCTATTGCTGAAAAACCAGCCATTGAGACTTTCTGCTCCTACATAGAGGGTTTTCAAGGCTGTTGATCTTTCTGGGAGTAGAAGTTCATCTGTCTCCCATGGGGCTGCTTGGTGGATTTAAACTGCTAACCTTGTGGTTAGTAGTCCAACTCATAACCCACTAACTCCAACTAGCTACAAATTCTTCACCACAATCATCTTCACTTGCTGTACCTGCAGCTTTTAGATCATTGAAAGACTCTGAGCCTTTTCTTGTATTAAATAAAGACCATATGCACCTCTTCCAATTTGCCTACAAATTCAACTTCATTACACATCTAAGAAAGGATCTTGTAACCTGGGGCCTACCTGTAATCAGAAAAGGAAAAGAAAGTAAATGAGATAAACAGGAGTATAAGGAAATAATATTCTTGTCTTAGACAGGGTTTTAATCAACAACCACAAAGTTTCAGCACATCAGGATTAAATATGCCCTCTTGTGAGGGGTGATATGAATTGGATAAGCTAGTTGCTGCTTGGACATGATTCACACAGTAATTACAAAACCTAACAATGCTGTTGCCAAGACTGAATCATTAATCACTATTTCCAATGATGCCTAAACCGTAATGAGAAAACCCATACCCACGCTTTCCAGGTCAATTTCAAGCTCTGTTCTAAGAGGTATGGGGAGAAATCGATGGCATATTATTTTCCTGATTCTGAGTCGACATTTCTAACAGCATAGTGTGAAAATATAAAGACAGTGCCCTTTTAAAGGTCAGTAGTGATTTCCATTACAATCCCTGATTTATCATTCTGCCTGGAAGATTTATCCTAGCCTAGGATGTAGCATAAGACATAAGAGTTGGCTCTACACATGGGAAAAGCTAAGCAGAAAAAGAAAAAAAAAATTGCTTAGTAGTTTTAAGGGCCTTCTTTCACCCCTCCCCCTGTACTTTTACTTCTTTGAGCTCAAAAGGCAGGCATCTGAAGAGACCAAATCTTCAAACATTTACATTTGGATTTTTCTCTCTGTTTTGCCCAAGCGAGAAGTTCTCTTTAACTCCTCCAAAGGAGCTCTGCTCCCAGTAGCCTGAGAGATCTGGGGAAAATAGCTTTCAGGATTTCTGCTTTTTTTGGCATCTTGAAGAAATATTCTAATGAATGATAAGGCCCTCTTCCCCCTCCTCCTCCTGCCTTCCTCTATCTTGTTTGGCCAGCCAGCCATGAATTTCCTAAACTCTTTAGCAATACCCGGCAAAGAAAAATGTCAATAGGGGTCAGTTATGCTATACGGCTTCTACTGACAAAGGCAAGCTTCTCACCTTCACCGGAAATTTAGTAGCTGACAGTGCTTTGGACCAAATCAGAGGGAACTAGCTGGGGGCCGAGGAGGAAGTCATGTAGCCAAAGCAAGACCTACAGAAATTACATAGAAACTCTTATTTCATAGTTGATTAAAAAAAAGTTTCATTATTGGTCAATAGTACTAGGAATCTACAAACTGACTAAATGACTAAATTAAGTAGACTGCCTGGAGCTCTGGTTCTTGTGTTGATTTGAGAGTGATGTTAGTTCCTGTAGTCATAAACCTGATCCAGGCCAAAGTCACAATCTTTTCAGAAAGACTCTGAAAAAAGGTGTATTTGGAGTCCAGGTTACTTGGGGTTGGGGGAAGGGAAACATCTCACTTCTGATGTTTCTTTTCATGTGGAGGGTCTGCGAACCCCATGAGTTTTTTGGCTTCTCTATTTTCCCCCTCCTACTGCTAGGAGTCCTGGTGTGGCACTGTGGGATAATGCACTGGACTGCAAGGTCAGTTCGAACCACAAGGTCAGCAGTTCAAACTCACCAGCTGTTCTTTGGAAACCCTGTACAGGATCATTATGAATCGGAACCAACTCCATGGCACTTAAGAACAACACTGCAGCAGGTGGTCTGAGGTCTTTTTCATCAGTGAGTTTGGAGGAAGAAGCTGCTCATTTGGGGCCCAAACCCTTTGGTCTTCCTCTTTGGAATGAATTATCCTTAGCAAAGTCATGCTTTCCTTTGCTTTTCTCTGCTATAGCTCTTACAGTGGCAATTCCCCTCACCCTGGGCATAGACTACCCAGAGACTAGATGATTGAGGGTCTAGGATTCTGTGGTTAGGGTCATGGAGCTACTTGACAAGTTCTTTGATTTCAACTGTACTGGTAATAAAGGTAAAAATTTGGTTCTTTAATGATTGACTCTGGTTTAATTCTCTATAAAAGGGTGCTATTTATTGGACTTTCTTTGGGTCCCAACAAAGCTGACTTTTCTTAATTATCCTGAATATTTTATATAAGTAGCTGACAGAATGTGGAGATTCCATAAAATAATTTATTCCATATTGAATTGAGTAAATTTCTTTTGAATACTGGATAGAACTATGCCTCAGCAATGAGCAAGATAAAAAAAATTAATCTCTGCCATCAAGTACGTCTTGTTGTTGTTGTTAAGTGCCATCGAGTCGGTTCCGACCCATAGCGACCCTGTACAGGGTTTCCGAGGCTGTAAATCTTTACGGGAGCAGAAAGCCTCATCTTTCTCCCGCAGAGCGGCTGGTAGTTTCGAACTGCTGGCCTTAAGGTTTGCAGCCTGATTCGTAACCACTATGCTACAAGAACATCTAGTGGGGAAAAAAAATAACAATAACATAAATAAATTGTTATAAACTATGATTATTTCTATGATGGAGATAAATGACAAGAATTAATAAGTGGACCAGGTTAATTTTAGGTAGAGTTGATTTGGTTAAAGGCAGATCTCAACTCTGAACGTTCTACTACTCATTAAAATTGCTCATTGAGTTTGAATGGTGATAGAGCCAGTACTTAGTAAACATACTGATTCCTTGATATCTGGTATTATAATTAATAATCTCATAATTTATATTTTTTCTACTAGGCACATATGTTTGCTCTTATATGTATAAGGGGGCTTAAACAAGTTTGTGGGATAGTGAAATTGAAAGATGATTCATTCATTCTTATATTCATTTATTGAGTGTTGCATTCATTTATTCAGTCAATACATGTTTTATCCCACAAAATCTGGTAGAGGCTGAGGATATAGGGATAATAAAACATTCTCATTGTCTCAAGGAACCAGTAGTGGAGGATTCAGCGACATTGTTGTTGTTGTTAGGTGCCGTTGAGTCAGTACTGACTCATAGTGACCTTATGCACAATAGAATGAAACACTGTCCTGTTCTGTGCCAACCTCACAATCATTGCTACGCTTGAGCTCATTGTAGTTGCCACTGTGCCAATCCATCTCATTGGGTGTCTTCCTCTTTTTCACTGACCCTCCATTTTAGCAAGCACTATGTCCTTCTCCAGGGACTGGCCCCTTCTGATAATATGTCCAAATTATGAGAAACTAAGCCTGGTCGTGCTTGCTTTTAAGGAGAACCCTGGCTGTACTTCTTCCAACACAGGTTTATTTGTTCTTTTGGCAGGCTATGATACTTTTAATATTCTCCTCCAATATCATAATCCAAATGCATCAATTCTTCTACCATCTTTCTTATACAACTTTCACATAGATGTATGGTATTACGGTGAGATAACCCATAGGAAGATCATGGAGGCAGAGTAGAGAGTGAGCAACTGGAGATGAGGAAGTTGGAGAATTTCAGGCAGTGAGAGTAGAAGCACCTGCCGTGGTTCGGAAACAATGACATGCCTGGCTCATTTTTCAGTGGAGCAGGAGTGACAAGTGCTAAGGACAGAATCTGACTAACGTATCAAGATTCTGGAGAAGCCAGAGCATTTTTAGTATTCCTTAGAAACACAGGCTTGGTAGCTTTGTCTTTTACTTTGAAACTCTCTCTAAACTTTAAATGAACTGCTGTTTCCATCTTAAAAGTAAGCAAACCAAACCTCAAATTGATGAAGTGACTTGTCCAAGTCATGTGGTTGACAAGGGGCAGAGTCAGGTTAGAATACCCATGATTGTGAAATGGAGTTTGTTGGTATTGATGTTAGAGTGTATGGGCAGTCAGGGTTTAGGTAGAGGTTGTGTTTTGTTGTTTTCATAACTTACACTTTCCTGTCTTATGGAACATTGCTGTGCAATCTCAAGGTTTGTTTTATCCACAAAACTCCACAAGAACTTGATTGTGGTTGTAAATCTATCTATCCATGGATACCTATTTAACTGGCCTCTCTTATGAAATTTTATTTTGTGGGGGCAGCAATATATTAATTCTCTGCTAAAACATGGCAGTTTCAGGTGGAAAAAGTGAGATTTAAAAACAAGGAAAAAAATCAATTTCATGATTATGTGTTTGACTTGAGCACAAACAATTTTTTGCTTAAGAGTAAAATATCTTTTCTAAAATATTCAAAGCAGTCTTTAGTGAATCAATCTTAGTACATGTTTTAAAGGATAATTAGAGAAAAGGAGATGTTTAAAAATGACTTATGCACTATCTCCAGTAATTATTTTTAATAAGGAAAGATTTGTGCTATATAGAGAACTGTTTTTTTTTTTTTTTTCCCTTTCTTCTTACCCCCCTTACATGTCCAAAGCAGCAGTATTTTCATGTGTGTGCTGAGGCGTATCAAAGCTTGGCTGAACCTTACTTAGCAGGTCTGGTGGTTTGATGTTAGTTCAAAGGAAACCTTCAATCCCAAAGACTTGTAAATTTCCTTCTGCAAAATAAATTAAATGCAAAAAGCCAATACAAACCTCTGTATGCTTTGGTATACAACCAAGTTGTTTTTCTCAAAAATATTCTTTGGAAATATATGTTTTTCTGTTCATAGCACATATTAATATGATGTTCAAAATATGAACCAGCCTTGGAAAGCTGAGCCAAGAGATGACTGCAATAGCTGAAGATGCCCTTGCTCACAATCTCTGTTCCTGGCACAGTCTGGGCACTGTGGCATGTTGAGTGAATGAATGCTATGTAATAATCTGTGCTCTTAAACACATGTGTAAGCATATCACTCTCTCCCCCAACTGAGTAAAGAGAGACAATCTTCATTGGGTCTACAGGTCCCCCAGCGTCTGGTTCCTTTCTCCCTCTCCATCTCCATGAGATATCACCCTCATTCTGGTGTTCTACCAGCACCTACATATTTGTTATCCAGAGTCCTGGTGTGGTGCCGAAGGATAAAGTACTGGACTACAAGTCAGTTTGAACTGCGCAACACTTAACATTTGCAATGCAGCCTCAGTGGTGTGTCCTTGAACTCAACAATCCCAGGGGTGGCCTCCTGATTGATTACCAGTGTAACTGACAGTGGTGGTTTAGTAGCGTTGTTTTGGTCCACTTTTACAGCCTTTCCATTGATTTTCTAAGTGTCCAATTCTCTGGGTTAAATCCATTCTAATTAAAATAACTAGAGTAGTGGCTGCTGTTTTCTGCTACTGAAGTCTGACTTTATTCATAAAGGGCTGCTTTGTTGTACCAAGGAGGCAATTCATATAGAGGGACTTTTTAGTAACTCATTCAATCATTCATTAATTCAACAAATACTTATTGTTCCTACTGTGTCAGACACTGAGCTTGGCACTGGGGACACAAAAAAATATGGTATATTCCTTCAAAACCCAAACTAAATGTTTACTACCATCAAGTCTATTTGGACTCATAGGGACCCTGTGCAGGGTTACTGAAGATCTACATCTTCATAGGAACAGAAAGCCTCATCTTTTCCTCATAGCAGCTGGTGGGTTAGAACTATTAATCTTGTGATTAGCAGCAGTCTAGTACTTATCCTACAGGCTCCTGGGCTTTGCATCAGGTAGCTTATATTCTAGAAAAGGAAACAAGCAAAAAGCAAGTATAAACACTTAACATGAATTTGTTGTTGTTGGTGGTATTAAGTACCATCAAGTCGGTTCTGACTTATAGCAACCTTGTGTAGGGTCTCCGAGGAGCTGCTGGTGAGCTTAAACCGCTGACCTTGTGGTTCAAATCAACCTTGCAGTCCAGCATATTACCCCACAGCATTACCTCATAGCATAAATATGTTGTTGTTAGGTGCCATCGAGTTGGTACCGACCCATAGTGACCTTATGCACAAAAGAATGATACACTACCCGATC
>NW_006408865.1:953856-969236 GCF_000296735.1 Chrysochloris asiatica | reverse complement strand
CCCAACGAGATGGATCGGCCAGGTGGTATCATTGATGGACTCAAGTGTGGCTTCGGTAGTAAAGTTGGCCCAGGATTGGACAATGTTTCGTTCTGCTGTGCATGGGGTCGCTATGAGTTGGTTCTGACTTGATGGCACCTGACAGCAACAACAATAACCAGATGGAATACATAGAAATAAAATTGACTACATCTGCAGAAAGAGATGAAGGAAAAGCTCCATATCATCAGTCAAAACAAGGCCAGGGGCAGACTGTGGAACAGACCATCAATTACTCTATGCAAATTCAAACTGAAGATGTAGAGAATGAAAACAAGTCCACGAGAGCCAAAATATGACCTTACTATATCCCACCTGAATTTAGAGATCATTTGAAGAACAGATTTGATACATTAAACACTAAAGGCCAAAGACCAGAAGAGTTGTGGGATGACATCAAGAACATCATACATGAAGAAAGCAAAAGAACCATTGAGAAGACAAGAATGAAGGAAAAGGTCAAAATGACTGTCAGAAAAGACACTGAAACTTGCTCTCCAGTGTAGAGATGCTAAAGCATATGGAAGAAATGAGGAGGTTCAAGAGCTGAACAAAAAATTTCAAAGATCAGCTTGAGAAGATAAAGCCAAATATTACAGCATAAATATAGATTGGGCTAAATCTTACGGAGAAAATAAATAAGGGGTTGAAATAGAGGTTAATTGAGGAGAGGAGGAGAACTTGTAGCAGTTGGAATAGATTTCTCTGAGAGATAACAGTTCAGAAAGTAGTCATGTGAAGAGTGAATATGTTTGTGTCTGCGAGAGCATTCCAGGCAGAGGGAAAAGCCTATGCAAAAGCTCCAGGGTATCGTATGGACAGTGATGCTATCATGCACTTCAGGAGATTGGCTGGTTTGAGGATGGAAAGTTACTCACCTAGATGGTCAAGCTCAAGGTGACATTGTGAAGCAGGTGCTTTGTTGTTAGCATTTGCTGTTTTTACTCTTGGATCATTCTCCTGTTTTAATAGTCCCTTTCACAATATTTCTGCAATATTGATGGGACCCTGCAAAAGGTTTCCTAGGAACAACTGATGAGCTTGAACCATCGACCTTGTAGTTCACACCGACTTTGCAGTCCAATGCATTAACCTACAGCGCCACTCCAGGACACCAAGAACAGTCCCTTTCTCAATATTTCAATAATACTGATGTCCATTCAATCAATGCCTTCATTCAACAAATATTCCTTAAGCAGCTGCTGTATTTTAGGCTGGTAATGAACACTGAGCATAGATACATAGATAAATAAGACATGGTCTTTGTCTTTCAGGAGTTCACGGCTCCATCCATACGGTCTACCATTTCAATCTCAAGGCATCAAGACATTTACAACTTCTCTATGATCATTAAAATGAACATTCTAATGGCTCATCCCTTTAGAACTAGCTGATCTGCTAATCAGGTTCCTGAGAACATGCTAGTGCCTTAACTGTTCCATCCACCTTTTAGCAAATGTTGTTGTTAAGTGCTGTCGAGTCGGTTCTGACTCATAGTGACCCTGTATAGGGTTTCCAAGGAGTGGCTGGTGAGTTTGAACCACTAACCTTGCAGTTCAAACTGACCTTGTGGTCCAGTGCTTATCCTACAGTGCCATGCCAGGACTCCAATAGAGGTTTACAATAAACATGGCATGCAGAAACGCATGTGACCCAAGCCTGGAGGGCACCTGGTAGGGAACCTTACTTTGGTGACTTTACCACCATCCAAGGTTTAGCTCTCAACCTTGGAGACTCAGATTGAGCAAGCGCACCCTGAGCGTAGACTCACTTTCTGGGATAGGCACACACAAACCAAGCTCACAGAGAGTAATCAATGAAAGCAGAAAGACATCTTATTAATTGACAGACTGATTGAAGCTGTCAATATGTCATATAAGTTGTACATGAAGAGCCAAGTAGAGAACCAAGAACTTGAAATTTCCCTATGAGAATGAAACAGACAACAGATAGACCAAGCTATGGTAAAGAGAGCATGGTCCCTCTTGGTACACCAAGAATTAGAACTGTCAAGGCAATTGGCCACTTACCTCTAAACCTGTCCTGATGTAGGTTATTCTATTTCTAAAAACATGTTGTACAGGAAAAGCAAATAAGGCTTTGCTTGGCCAACTTGGAATTAGTATGAGGATGGTGACTTAAACAACTTGAATATTTAATGATGTGGCATCTGCTTTGTGTCCTTCACCATCAGAGGAATACTTACCCTAGGCTCTCTTGGAAGCGTTGCAATTGGCACTGCTCATATCTGCCTTGTTGACTTTCTTTCTCCAGACTTCTGTAGTAGATCAATCCCATTTCTGATGAACAGTTTTTTGGATGTGTCAACAAAGGGATGGCAAATATATTCTCTACTTGCCAGCATCTCCTGCTTGTGTGCATGGGAGACACTGCTAATTGATCCTGGCTTTTTTTCCTGCTGGGCTCAGATAAGGCCTCAAAATTCCTACTCTACACAGCACTCCAGGGAGCCACAGTCAACTGACTGGAGCTGACAGGCATGCTAGAAATGATTTCTGTCCCTGAGTTATAAATTAAGTCCAGTTAGAATCCATCCTGTCTTTACCATAGTCTGGCCTATCTGTCTCCTGTTTCATACTCAGATGGCAATTCCAAGCTCTTGGTGGGGATTGCTGTTCCTTTGACTGCCCTTCATGTATCACTTATAGGACATATTTACATTTTCACTCAGGATGGCAATGTCTTCATAAATTGATTCATTCATTCCATGAATATCTACAGGGAGTTATTTAATGCCAGCCTCTGGATCTCATTCCAGCACTCGTCTTTCAGTTTGTCATAGTATGGTGGCTTGTGAGTTGCTGTGATTCTGGAGGCTATGCCCTGGGTATTTTAAATACCAGCAGGGTCACTTATGGTGTACAGGTTCCAGACAAAGACAGTCTAAGAAGAAGGAGTGATGAACTATTTCTGAATATTTAGTCAATGAAATCATTATGAATCGCAGAGAAACACTGTCAGATATAGTGCTGGAAAATGAGCCCCTCAGGTTGGAAGACACTCAAAATGCGACTGGGGAAGAGCTGCCTCCTCAAAGTGAAGTTAACCGTGATGACACGAATGGAGTAAAGCCCGTGTGAGTAAAGCCCGCGGGACCTTCATTTTCTGATGGGGCACAACTCAAAATGAAGAGAAACAGCAGTAAACATCCATTAATAATTGGAACATGGAATGTATGAAGCATGAATCTAGGAAAATTGGAAATTGTCAAAAAATGAAAAGGAACACATAAACATCGGTATCTTAGGCATTAGTGAGCTGAAATGAACTGGTATTGGCCATTTTGAATCTGACAGCCATGTGGTTTACTATGTCAGGAATGACAAATTGAAGAGGAATGGTGTTGCATTCATTGTCAAAAAGAACATATCCACATCAGTCATGAGGTACAACGCTGTCTGTGATAGGATAATATCCATGCACCTACAGGGAAGACCAGTTAATACCAGTATTCAAATTTATGCACCAACCACTAAAGCCAGTGAGGATGAAATAGAAGAATTCTACCAACTTCTTCTATCTGAAATCGATCAAACATGCAATCAAGATGTACTGCTCATTACTGGTGATTCATTCTAGTCAAAGGTTGGAAACAAAGAGGAAGGATCAGTAGTTGGAAAATATGGCCTTGGTGATAGAAATGATAGTCAAAACAAGGCCAGGGGCAGACTGTGGAACAGACCATCAATTACTCTATGCAAATTCAAACTGAAGATGTAGAGAATGAAAACAAGTCCACGAGAGCCAAAATATGACCTTGAATATATCCCACCTCAATTTAGAGATCATCTGAAGCACAGTTTTGATACATTAAACACTAAAGATCAAAGACCAGAAGAGTTGTGGGATGACATAAAAAACATCATACATGAAGAAAGCAAAAAGCATTAAGAATACAAGAAAGAAGAAAAAGATCAAAATGGATATCAGAATAGACACTGAAACTTGCTCTCCAGCATAGAGATGCTAAAGCAAATGAAAGAAATGAAGAGGTCCAAGAGCTGAACAGAAAATTTCAAAGATCTGCTTGAGAACACAAAGGCAAATATTACAATAAAATGTGCAAAGATCTGGAATCAGAAAACCAAAAGGGAAGAACACGCTCAGCATTTCTTAAGTTGGGGGAACTGAAGAAAAATTCAAGCCTCGACTTCCATTACTGAAGGATTCTCTGGGCAAATTATTGAATGATGCAGAAAGCATCAAGAGAAGATGGAAGGAATACACAGAGTCACTGTACCAAAAGGAAATGGTTGCTTTTCAACCGTTTCAAGAGATAGCATATGATCAAGAGCCAATGATACTGAAGGAAGAAGTCCAAGGTGCATTGAAGGAATTGGGAAAGAACAAGGCACCAGGAATTGATGGAATAAAAATTGAAATCTTTCAAGAAAGTGAGGCGGCACAGGAGGCACTCACTCATCTCTGCCAAGAAATTTGTAAAACAACTATCAGGCTACCTGATTGGAAGAGATCCATATTTGTGCCCATTCAAAAGAGAGGTGACCCAATGGAATGTGGAAATCATTGAACAATCTCTTTGATATCCCATGTGAGTAAAGTTTTACTAAAGGTAATACAGAAACGGCTGCAAGCATACATTGACGGAGAGCTTCCAGAGGGTCAAGGCAGATTCAGAAGAGGCCGGGAATGAGGGATATCATTGCTGATGTTCAATGGATCTTAGCTGAAATCAGAGAAAATCAGAGAGATGTTTACCTGAGCTTATTGACTACACAAAGGCTTTCGATTGTGTGGATCATGACAAGCTTTGGACAACATTGTGAATTATGAGTATTTCTGAATACTTAATTGTGCTCATGAGGAATCTGTACATGGACCAAGAGGCAGTTGTTTGAAAAGAACATGAATGCTTTAAAATTAGAAAGGTGCGTGTCAGGGTTGTATTCTTTTACCATACTTATTCAACCTGTATGCTGAGCAAATAATCCAAGAAGCTGGGTTTTATGAAGAAAAATGTAGCATCAGGATTGGAGGAAGACCCATTAACAACTTGCGATATGCAGATGATACAATCTTGATTGCTGAAAGTGAAGAGGACTTAAAATACTTACTGATGAAGATCAAAGAGCGTAGGCTTCGGTATGGATTGCATTTCAATGTAAAGAAAACAAAAAGCCTCGCCACTGGACCAATAAACAACATTCTTATCAATGGAGAAAAGATTGAAGCTGTCATGGACTTCATTCTTCTTGGGTCAACTATCAACACTCATGGAAGCAGCAGTCAAGAAATCAAAAGACGTATCGCATTAGGCAAATCTGATGCACAAGACCTTTTTAAGGTGTTGAAGAGCAAAGATGTCAGCTTGAAGACTAAGGTGTGCCTGATCCAAGCCATGGTATTTTCAATAACCTCATATTCACGAGAAAAGCTGGACAGTGAATAAGGAAGACTGCTTTTGATTTATGGTGCTGGAGGAGAATATTGAAAGTACCATGGTCTGGCAAAAGAATCAACAGATCTGTGTTGGAAGTAGTGCAGCCAGAGTGCTCCTTGGAGGCCAGGATGGCCAACATTTATTTCTCATACTTCAGACATATTATCAGGACGGAACAGTCACTGGAGAAGGATATCATGTTTGATAAGGTGGAGGGTCAGAGACAAAGAAGAAGACCCCCAGCGAGATGTATTGGCAAAGTGGCAGCATCAATGGGCTCAAGTGTGGCAACAATTGTAAGGTTGGCCCAGGACTGCCAGTGTTTCATTCTGTTGTGCATAGGTTGGTATGAGTCGGTACCAACTGGATGGCACCTAACAACAACAGCTGGATCTTATTGATGGACTCTCTCTCTGGAGGCTTATAGTTGAATGGCATAAACCTAGTCATGTGACCTAGGAGAGCATATGGAAGCAGGTCCACGGGAGAATCAATGCTGGATTCCAAACTTTCCTCTGAGGCAGACATCTGCTTTCCTGTAGGGTATGGAATATGGATATCACTTGGGACACTGACATCTAAACCAATGACAGCTCAGTTCCTTCTAGGCTGTATTTTATATTCTCTTTTGATTGGTGTCCCTGTGGGCCCATGCTTAATTTGAGATTATACAATGGTGCCTGAGTTTGGTGTCTAGTTCTTGGAACAAAAGTCTTTTTTTATTTTAAAACAAAACAATGATCATGTTTCCCTTTGTCTTTCAAAGGCAACTGCAGAGACCAAGGTGTTAAAATAATTTTCCAACAGACATCCCAAGAAATGTCCATTATAATATAATACATTCTTGGTGTTAACTGCTGTCAAGTTGACCCAGACTCCTCACGTATGACAAAACAAAATGCAGCCTAATCTGGTGCCATTTGCATGACTGGTTGCAGATGGGACCACTGGGATCCCTAGGGTTTTCACAGGCTGATTTTGGGAAGGAGGTCATAAGACCTTTCTTACTAGCCTGTGCTAGTCTGGAAGTTCCACTGACACCTGTTGAAATCATAGAACACACAGGTCTCCACTGAGAGATGGTGGTGACTGTCCTTGATGTGCATCGGCTGGGAATTGAAACCCAGTGTCCCACATGGAAGGTTAGAAGTCTATGATGGAACCACCACTGTTCTTTATGACGTAGTTAGAGAAGAAGAGTCAAGAAATCCAACGACATATTACATTAGGCAAATCTGCTGCACAAGACCTCTTTAAAGTGTTGAAGAGCAAAGATGTCAGTATGAGGTCTGAGGTGTGCATGCCCCAAGCCAAGGTATTTTTAATAACCTCATATGCATGTGAAAGTTGGACAGTGAATAAGGAAGACCATAGAAGAATGGATGCATTTGAGATATGGTGTTGAAGGAGAATACTGTAATATTATGGGCTGCCAGAAGTGCAAACCAATCTGTATTAGAAGTACAGCCCGAGTGTTCCTTGAAAGCCAGCATGACTTCATCTCTCATACTTCAGCCATATTGTCAGGAGGGACCAGTCCCCAGAAAAGGACATGATGTTTGGTAAAATGGAGGGCTGGATAAAAAGAAGTCCCCCAACTAGATGAAGTAGCAACGATTGTGAGGTTGGCCAAGGACTGGGCAGGGTTTTGTTCTGTTGTACATAGGGTCACTATGAGTCGACACTAACTTGATGGCACCTAACAACAACAACAACAAGAGAGGGAGGAAATGATTCCACTCCAGAAGTGAAAAAGTAGTGAAAAGTAAACTTCATTAGGGTGTTGTTGTTCTTAAGTGTTGTCGAGTTGGTTCTTACTCATAGTGATCCTCTACAGGGTTTCTGAGGAGCAGTGGATGTGTTTGAACTGCCACAGTCCAATGCTTATCCTATAGTGCCAACACAGTAAAGGAAACTGACTTGTAGGAAGGGGAGGAGTAGCTGAGTGATTATAAAAAGCAGGGTAAGCAAGGGTTCCCGCCTCCCCTCCTCCCCTCCTGCCTCCCTGTGGCAAAGACACTTATGTTAAGGCTAGTGGAGAAAGCTACTCCAGAGAAAGTTACTTCAGGGGCAGCTTCGATTGTTGTTTGCTCATAAATTCCACTGGTGGCTCCTAGCTTCAGCATGGAGCTCCAGTTCTGGGAGAAACAGGCCAGCTTGTCCTGTGTCCTGTGGTAGTCGCCTGGTGACAGGAGACTGAAGGCTCAGACACTTGGTCTGCCAGTTTCCTTCCCTCTTCTTCTTCTGAGAAAAGATTTTCCCTGAAAAGATGAGTATTTAGAAATGGACTAATTTAATGTCCAGACAGGAAGTATTAGAGATAGGAGAAGAGAGGAAGAGGAAAGACAGAAAGAGACATTCAAGCATAACGTTAAAGGTTTAGGTTATGGAATCAGATTTGGGTTCAATTACTGACTTTGGCATTTACCAATCTTGAGTTAGAGTCCTGGTGTGGCGCTGTGGGTTAATGCGTTGGCTTGCAAGGTTGGTTTGAACTGCAAAGTTGGTGGTTTAAGCTTACTAGCTGCTCCTTGGAAACCCTATACAGGGTAGCTATGGGTCGAAACCGACTTGACAGCACTTAACAATAACAAGAAACTTGAGTTGCTGGTGAAGCTGTTTGACTTCTCTTAGTCTCAGTTTCTTCTGTCAAATGGAGATTGTGATCATACTGATCACATGGGGTTATTGAAAATGAGGTGACATATATACAATCCTTGACACTGAGCCCAATGTGCAGAAAGAATTCATGAAAGGGAGCTACGGCAATCTGATGTTGACGCTGTTGGTGATGGTAAACTGGGCTTCAGTTTTGATATCCATGGGTGGCTATGATACCCCTTCTAGTGCTGACATTCTGAGATACTATCATTTTATGATTAAGAAAAAAGAGAAATAGCAGGCTTAGTAATAAAAGACAAGCCTCACTGACACTTGTGTAACCCATCAGGTTTGCAAGGCACTTTTTTTTTAACTTTGAATTTTTTGTTCAGTTTTTAAAATAGTCCAGACTTAGAATTTCTAAAGATGTAAATCTGAAGAAGGTTCAAAAGTTTGTAGAAAAATGCCATTATCTTTTCATTCCATTTTTCCATGATTTTTCTGAAGCCCCCTCATGTATTTTGAAGGGTCTGATACAGATGAAAAGTAACCCACGCAGTGGATGGATTTGACATTGTGAATGGGAAAGTAGCTGCAGGCCTATGGAGTCAGATGTGCTATGGAGTCAGATGTTCAGAGAGACCACCATTAGTCAACAGTGTCTCAGGCATCTTTCTTCTCTTTCCTCCAAAAGTTTCAAGCAGCTTAAATGGGAGGCTGAACATGATGACTGGTCCTAATTTTTGCTGTTGAACCATTTTTTAAAATTTTTTATCTGCACTATAATTCCATACATTCCAGATTGTTCAATGGAGTTATAATAAACTTCCCAGATGAAGGGAAATCTCTTGTTCATTGTTCATCTGAAATCTTGGCTTGTGTTCATTTTATTAAACAAAAAAATAAGCTCCCAAAATGCCCACAAGTTCAGCTGCTAAAATCCTTTTAAAGAGCTTCTTTGCCAGTGGCTCCATAGTACGGGCCATCCTGACCCAGCACTTGCGGATAGGTTCTGCGCATTGCAAGTCACTTTGATATAAATTTTCATGAAGTCTATGATTGGAAGTAATTATCCCATTTTTGTTGTTGTTGTTGTTGTTGTTAGGTGCCATTGACTCTGCACCAACTCATAGCGACCCTCTGCCCAACAGAATGAAACACTGCCTGGTCCTGGGCCAACCTCACAATTGTTGCCATGCCTAAGTCCATTGCTGCTGCTGTGGTGCCAGGCCCTCTCACTGGGGGTTTTTCTGTTTTTCTCCCACCCTTCACTTTACCATATCCCATTTTATAGATAAGAAAATGGAGGTTCTGAAGATTAAGAAATGGGATTTGCAACTGGCAGAATTGAGACTAGTTCTTCCAACACAACACAGGACTGCTTTTAGGGTTCTCCAAACTAGTATTCTGGAGTCCTGGTACAGTGCTGTGGGCTAATGCATCAGACTGCAAAGTCATTTGAATTGCAAGGTCAGTGGTTCAAGCTCACCAGCTGCTCTTTGGAAACCCTATACAGGGTCACTATGGGTCGGAATTGACTCGACGGCACTTCACAAAACAACAACAAACGAGCATTCACATTTTTTTTTTTTTGTCATTCACATTTACACTGCTGCGTTTACCCATCCCCTTTTCTCTGCCCGAGCATCCTTTTCCTTTGTATTGACAGTCCCCTTTCCACCATTTTAGAGAATGTAGTAAGCACAATGGTGTGGCACTCTAGGATGAGTTAGAACCCACTTGATGGAGACCCTAAATGGGGTCACTATGAGTCAGAACCCACTTAGCAACAATACCAACAGCAACAATTAAGTACATAGAAACTCTGGTGGTGCAGTGGGGTAAGTGTTGGGTTGCTAACAGAAAGGTGGTGGTGGTGATGTGCCATGGAGTCAGTTCCGACTCGTAGTGACCCTATATAGGGTTTCCAAGGCTGTAAATCTTTAGGGGAACAGAAAGCCTCCTCTTTCTCCCATGGAACAGCTGGTAGTTTTGAACTGCTGACCTTGCAGTTCGTAGCCCGATTCATAGCCACTATGCTACCAGAGCTCCTGTAGGCAGTTTGAATCCACCAGCGTCTCCTCCAGAGAAAGATGAAGCAGTCTGTTCCAGTAAAGATTTGCAGCCTTGGAAACCTTATGGAGCAGTTCTACCTTTCCCTAAAGGCTTACTGTGAGTTGGAATGAGCTCCAAGGCAGTACATGCTGCAACCACAGTGTTTATTCCTGTATGTGCTGTGCTCAGGTCATGTGACTGGCTCCTCCACTGCACTGGGGAGTCTTTTAAGACAGAGTTCCAGTTGCTGTTGAGTTGACTCTGATTCCTGGTGACCCCATGTGTCTCAGAGTAGACCTATGTTTCATAAGGTTTTGTTTCAAAAGTTTTTTATTTTGGATTGAATGGAAGTTTACAGGGCAGATCATCAGTTTTACATTCAACAAATCATACACCTTGATTCATTACAATGATTATAATCCCCTCCATGTACCATCCGTTAACAGTGTTTCTCTCTATTCACTTTAGCTTTCAAAAACAACAACAACAAACCCCACTCAGGCATATACAATAATTTACATCTCCAAAGGGCACATTCTGCAAGTCTGCCTTCTGGCCACCAGCTCTTAATCCCTCTCTTCCCACAAATCTAGAGTCCTCAGCTGCTTCCCCCTCCATGACCCCATCTCTGCCTCCATCTCTGGTGTCCCTGCTTCTCTGGATAAGGTCCTGCATTCTGCTTATGCTCTTCTCCCTTGATGGTCCTAGGATCCTCTGTTTCTGGACTATAAGATTAACCTCTCCCCTGTTTTTGTTACAAAACTTCTACTTTTACAATTGTGACAGTCGCAATTAGTCATGATAACAATTATTCACTATTGAATCATATGAATCTTATCCCCATCTCTTTTCATCAGATCCATCTAGACAAGGTGAAAGCTATTCAGTGGGGATTCTTTCTTTTCCCCCATACTCTTAAACGACAAGGTTGTATTCTTTCACCATACTTATTCAACCTGTATGCTGAGCAAATAATATGAGAAGCTGGGTTCTATGAAGAAAAACGTGGCATCAGAATTGGAGGAAGACTCATTAACAACCTGTGATATGCAGATGATACAACCTTGCTTGCTGAAAGTGAAGAGGACTTAAAACATTTACTGATGAAGATCAAAGAGCACAGCCTTCGGTATGGATTGCATCTCAATGTCAAGAAAACAAAAATCCTCACCACTGGACCAATAAACAACATTCTTATCAACAGCGAAAAGATTGAAGTTGTCAAGGACTTCATTCTTCTTGGATCAACTATCAAAACTCGTGGAAGCAGCAGTCAAGAGATCAGACGACATATTGCATTAGGCAAATCTGCTGCACAGAAACTTTTTCAAGTGTTGAAGAGCAAAGATGTCAGCTTGAGGACTAAGGTATGCCTGACCCAAGCCATGATAATTTCAATAACCTCATATGGATGCGAAAGCTGGACAGTAAATAAGGAAGATCGTAGAAGAATTGATGCCTTTGAATTATGGTGTTAGAGGAGAATACTAAAAGTGCCATAGGCTGCCAAAAGAATCAATAGATCTGTTTTGGAAGAAGTGCAGCCAGAGAGTTCCTTAGAGGCCAAGATGGCCAAACTTCGTCTCTCATACTTTGGACATATTGCCAGGAGGAAACAGTCACTGGAGAAGGATATCATGCTGGGTAAGATGGAGGGTCAGAGAAAAAGAGAAGACCCCCAACGAGATGGATTGGCCAGGTGGCAGCAGTGATGGCGTCAAGGGTGGCAGCAGTAGTGAGATTGGCCCAGGATCGGACATTGTTTTGTTCTGCTATGCATGGGGTCGCTATGAGTTGGATCAGACTCGATGGCACTTAACAACAAGCGACTCTTAAACTAAACTGCCTTTTGAAACCTTGTAAGCCAGTCACTTTGTGCCTTTATCGCCTCCTCATTTTAGGTAGCCTATGTCTAAGTTGCCCGTCCCTATCTAACCTGAGCCTGCTTGGTCCGGTATTCTTGTTGCTGATGGAGCTCTTCACTGCACTTCCACCCAATCTGCCATCTTGTTTGTTCTTTGTTCATAAGGTTTTCAATACTGACTTTTAAGCAATGAATCACCAGGTCTTCTTCTAAGTTACCCTCAGCCTTTCAGTTAGCAGCTTATTGTGTTAACTGTTTGCACCAAACAGGGATTCCTTTAAGACAGAAGTCAGTTCTTATTTATCTTCGTATTCCTAATTACTATTTCATCATTTAATGCATAGTAGGTTCTCAATGAATTTTCATCAATGAGTAAATAAAAGTGATGCTCATTGTTCATCGGTCTACTGGGGGTAGAGACACATTTGGTGCAGTATGAAAATCTTGGAGCATCAATCGATTTTAAAATGGTCCACATGAATCATCACTACTTTTCAAAAGACCTCTGTCTCTAGCATTTATGTAAATCCATTACAATTTTATGTCTTTGGACACTTTGGCTACCATTCTGGTGTAGCGGGTTAAGTGTTGAGCTATGAATTGAAAAGTCAATGGGTTGAATCCACCAGCAGCCTTTTGGAAGAAATGAGGTTGTCTGCTCCCATAAGGATTGACAGCCTTGAAAACTCTATGGAGCAGTTCTACTCTGTCCGATAGGATCACAATGAGTTGAAATAGACGCAGTGGCAATATGTGTCGATCATTCTCATGGTGGCATTCTGAACCCAAATCACATTTGAAGGGAGGAATTAGAGATGAATATCACTCAACATCAGGTATTCCACAAACAGAGACCAACGCAAAATAATGTGCTGTGAGCGATGTGTTTGATGACAATCCTACTTCTTTAGGGCCTATTTTTGTTTCTTTTTCATTCTGGGCTTATGGATCGTTTATTTTCTCCCCTAAGGGTTCAGTCTGATGGTTGTTTTAGACTACTTTGATAGGCTTTTAAATGTCATGGCTCTGTGTAGGAGGAGATGATTCAAGGTTAATGAAAACTCAGACCACACTGAGTGTAAATTCAGCCTTTTGGATTAACAGTCCTGGGTGACAGAGACTGAAAATTCCTGCACACAAACCATGTACGTCTGTGACATTTACTTGTTGCAGAAAAGAGGCTGACTCATTCAGAGCCAGGTGGAGCTCTGTTGAGATTGAACTTTCAGGCAGATCAGCTAGGACTAACTTGTGTTAGTGAGAAACAATGAACCGGAGAGCTGGAAGAGACACTAAGGGTCTTTTATATACATGTGTGCATGTGTGAGTATGTGTATATGCGTATTGCTGTTGTTGTTGTTAAGTGCCGTCGAGTCAGTTCCAACCCATAGCGGCCTTACATAGAGTTTCCAAGGAGCAGCTAGTGAGCTTGAATGCTGGGATTCTAACTGACTTTGCAGTCTAGCACATTAACCCACAGCGCCACACCAGGATGTGCATATATGTATGTACATATACACATTTGTATACATGGATGTGTACATATTGTATCAATATACATGTGTTTTTGCATGTTACATATGCATGCATCTATATGTGTGTGTGTAGTTCTGGTGTGGCACTGTAGGATAAGCACTGCACTACTAACCACAAGGTTGGCAGTTTAAACCCATCATCTGCTCTTCAGAAACCCTGTGGAAGGTCACTAGTAGTTAGAACCAACTCAACAGCCCTTCCCAGAAACTTATGTGTGTGTATATGTGTATGCACATATGAAAGGGTTTCAAAAATCGTGGAGAATGGAATGCAATGATAATGGAATTTTCCCACAAACTTTTTTAGCTCACACATATATGTGTATGTATAGTTGTGTGCACACACGTGTGTGTATGTAAGCCCAAAGCATCTTTGAGCTTTAAGATGGCAGATTTGTAATGATTAACCCAAGGGTTTTGTGAATCCCATGATAGTATGTAGGAGATGTATTGTGCATTTGTATGACTTTCATTCTGTTCTCTAAAAAATCCTGGTGGGGTGCTGTGGTTTAATGCATCGGACTGCAAGGTCAGTTTGAACTGCAAGGTTGATGGTTCAAGCTCACCAGCCGCCCCTTGGAAACCCTATACAGGGTTGCTATGAGTTGTAATCCAGTCGCTGGCACTTCACAACAACACAGGGGGATCAGGAACACTGGTAGCACTGTGAGTTCAGCATTGGGCTGCAAACTGAAAGGTGGGTGGCTCAAACCCACAGTCAAAGATGAGGCTGTCAGCTCCTGTACAAATTTATAGTCTCAGAAATCGTAAAGTTCAGATCTACTCTGGCCCATAGGGTCACTATGAGCCAGAATCAACATACTGGCAGTGGCTACAGGGGAAGGTTTCCTTCTCCATTCTCATTTTCCTTGAGGGAAAATAATTTCCATTCTACTCCCCAGAAGGTTAGAGTTCAAGATACCCTTTGAGCTTTATTCCCTCCGCAACGTGGCGGAAGGAATGAGGAAGGAGCGGAATGTGCTCCTCTGACCAACTACTGGGTTTTCCTCTTTTTGGAATTTACCTGCTACAGAGAGCAGAGCCTGCTTTCTGGGTAGGTTATGTGTAAAGTGGTACAGGGCCCTCTGCTCAGAGGGCGCCAGGCTTGGTTTAATGCTCTGTGGCCGCCATCTTGAAATTCCGAATACCTTTTGAACAAGAGGCCCTGCAGTTTCATTGTCACTGGCTCTCACAACTTGTGCAGTCAGTCTTGCAGCAAAGACACGTTCTCATCTCCTGTCCACTAAGGAGCTGATTTTACCTTTGCAAACTGGAGGGCTGCAGTTTTGGAGGACAAATTTAACTTGAGGGACTTTACTGAAGCTTATTTGTTCACAGAACCAAGGCTTACTCTCTAACCAGCTTGCTTAGCAGTGGAACATGGTGATGTGAGCAGGGACACTGTCATTTTTGCTCTGTACGAGTCCCAGTTTTGCCACTTCTTAATACCAGACCTCGAGCAAGTGATTCACCATGATCTCCTTCAATGTCTGGTTCTGTGAAGTATTGATGTTTGTTGTTGTTAGGTGCCATCGAGTCGGTACTGACCCATAGAAACCTTATGCACAGCAGAAGGAAACACTGCCCGATCCTGGGCCATCCTCACTATTGTTGCCACACTTGAGTCCATCAATGCTGCCACTTGGACAATCCATCTCGTTGGGGGTCTTCCTCTTTTTCACTGATCCTCACCTTACCAAACATGATATCCTTCTCCAGTGACTGGTCCCTCCTGACAATATGTTCTAAGTATGAGAGATGAAGTTTGGTCATCTTGGCCTCCAAGGAGCACTCTGGCTACACTTCTTCCAAAACGGATTTATTGGTTCTTTTGGCAGCCCATGGCACTTTCAATATTCTCCTC